>NC_081157.1:55440415-55523024 GCF_012432095.1 Onychostoma macrolepis | reverse complement strand
TTAAATTTGCTTACAAAAAAAAAATGACGGCAGCAGTATGATGTAAAAACATTTATTTGAAACGCATGTATTTGCTGCTCACCACTTTATCTCCACTCTTTCCTTTCATGATGTGTGTTTTTTTTTTTTTAAAGTGAAGTGACCTGTGGCCAAGTATGGTGACCCATACTGGGAATTTGTGCTCTGCACTTAACCCATCCAAGTGCACACACACAGTGAACACACACCCAGAGCAGTGGGCAGCCAATGCTGCAGCGCCCAGGGAGCAGTTGGGGGTTCGGTGCCTTGCTCAAGGGTCTCACCTCAGTCGTGGTATTGAAGGTGGAGAGCGCTCTGCTTATTCACTCCCCCCACCTACGATCCCCACTGGACCTGAGACTCGAACCCACAACCTTCGGTTTACAAGTCCGACTCTCTATCCATTAGGCCACAACTGTGGTTTTGGAAAACTTGCATCGGATGTTTCTCCACATCGCTTTGCATAAAGCCCAATTTATACTTTAGCGTCGAACCTACACCGTAGCCTGACGTGCAAATCTCCAAACGCAACAATTCTACGTGGACCGCAAGCTCTGTGATTGGTCTGCTAGAACCCCTTCCTCTGCATGTACTTGAGTTTTGTGTGCATGTTTATGTGCACTTTAATATATTTTAATGTTACACCTTCTTATTTAAAATAAAACAAAGCAAAGAACAAGTGTCTTATTTATTATACTACATAGCATTAAACATCACTAGTTGTCTGCGACAAACAATGTTGATCTGCTGTGGTACACGTCCTTGTGGAGATTGAAAGAATGCCATCTTCTCCTGTTCCGTTGTTGTCTCCTTTGTGTGGTTTTAAATAATGATTTGATATTTGTTTGCCGCTGTCACGGCTGATGCTTCTTCGACGAGTCGCTTCTTCTTCGCCTTTTGCCTGACACTGTGGGTTACAGCAGCACACTGCAGACGAGCGGTTTGCATGTGTACCGCACATCGACGCGGACAACGACACAGAAGTATAAATGAAAACTGACGCATAACCTACGGCGTAGCTCCGACGCAGAAGTATAAATCAGCCTTAACTCGTGCTTCGCTGCAATTCCTTTTTAGGAATTTAATTCTCTGAATTTTTAAAGTCTCTCTGCAGGCGATCGTACAGGTGCGGATATATTTGTACCAGCTCAACTATTCGACACTTCAGTGTGTTCATATTGCTAGTAACTTGGTGGTCCGTGTATCATCTGATCATTCGTTTTTTGATTTAATATTGATTTTTTTTTTTTATTTAAAGTGCAAAAACAAGATTTTGGCTCGATTCTCATTTTTTGGTTCACGGGATAGAAAACGGATAACGACTTCAAAATTCGTTTTGCCCTTGTGGGCGGTCATGAGACGCCCCTTTCTGTCGATTGGTCAACCAAATCTGAACCCGTGACGTCATCAGTCTTTCCTCTGTTCCGTTCAAGAAAATAATAGTCCTCTGCTGCTGTATCAGTATACCGATTCTTAAACTGTACGGGGCAGGTCCTAGATCGGGCTTTCTTCTGTGCAAACTAAGCGTTTACAGAACTATTTATTTCAGAAATTTGAATCAGCACCAAGCCTGTTTTATTTAGCTGTGCAGAGTTAAATCAGTGTGAAGCTGCACTGTGCAGAGTGGATGAGAAGCACAGATAAGAAAAGATAGAAAAAAAACAGAACAAAAACAAAGACACCAACAGGTTTTGCTGTATTGGAAAAGATTATATAATCACACCTTCATTCCACACAGAACCCCAATATAGAACAACAGGCTATTTAGGCTATATATCTATGTACTCTTGGTTGGCTTGAAAGGGGTGTTTGGTTAGGCTAGTTCTTCATTTATTGAATGAGGAGTTTGTTATCCTTCAGTGACTTGTGTTCTAAATAGCTACTGAACGTAAACAATTTAAGCTCGTTATAAATGCCATTCCAAAAAGTTTTATAAATCTATACAAAACTTTTGTTTACATGCCAGATGGATCATGTGAACTCTCATCACTTCTCTTTAATGGTAACGACCTCAAAGCTTCCCAACAAACGTATTCGTTCTTGGTTGTCTATAGACTGGGCTTGCTTCTGTGTAGATATAAATTCTATTCTTTGCATCAGCTGGGCATGGCTGGGTATGATATGACAGCTGTTATACCCTACCCTGCTTAATTGTTTGTTTAATTAAGTAAATATTTACTTAATTCATTTCAAAATAAATATTTTAAACACTAATACGAAAAGGAAAGAATACAATTGGGTATAATAGGCCTATAACGTTCACGCAAGAAACTGTCATTATGACTGACAACCGGAGAACAGAGATATTAAAATACATAATCTCCTGAGTTTTATAATGTAGTCTTTTATTTTATAAAAATTGATTAGAATTTGTATCTCAAAATATGCGCTCGTGCGCGGCGCGAGCTGCTGCCCACTCACACATAGGAATGTGAGATTTTAAGAAAAGTAAAAACTTGCCATTTTGGTTGTTTCTCACCAAACCCATATGATATTCCCTCAGAACGCTTGGAATATACACCACAAGTTATTTCACGACAGATTTGCATCCGCTTCAAAAGAAAAAAAGAGAGCATTCTCTGCCATTAAATGGGCAAGTCCGAGCGGGATAGTGTGTGTGTGTGTGTGTGTGTGTGTGTGTGTGTGTGTGTGTGTTTCGAAAAAAAGGTAGCTAGCCTTTAGAACAGGTGAGTTGCCCTAGTTCACACAGTTCCAATACACTGCGATGGGTTAAATCAATAAGCAGACACACGGGACTACAGTCAAGCACAGACCAGTATTGCAGTGCACAGGAAATATGCAGCAGTCATTTTAAAGCAGTTTATTTAATTAATATTGAGTATTAATTTATGTTCATTTGTATTTTTTTTTTCCTCAACAGGGGAAATAACTAAATACTCTATAATTTTTTGTGTGTGTGTACATTCAAAATAACTACAAAATGGCATGCCTTTGAAAAATAAAGAAAACAACAGCATGCAACACTTTTGGCGCGTCTTGTTCTCCCTGAACATCTTTCTGTCGCACGCCACCACACGAACCAATCCACAGTGATACTTGACGCGCCTGCTTTTAAAAGTCTACATTTAGATTATTTGGCCTTAAATGCATCATATAAGTCACTTTGGAAAAAAATCACTGTATGTATCATGATAAAAAAAAAAAAAAAGTGACTTTACAGTCTGAAAAATATGGTAGGCTATAGCAAATTATTTCGCGGATCACTTTAAGAACCGCTGGTCTACACAGAAAAAAGCCTTGTCTAGAGACTGCCTCGGCACGAGTTGTGTCGAGCTATTCATTAGTCTGCTTGTTTGATGAGAAAAAGAGGAAATGTAGTTGCAATAAAACGGTTATAAATCCGTACACCTGCAGCAGCGGAGGACTACTATTCTGCAGCACGGAACTGCAGGAGTACTGATGACGGCACGGTTGATCTTTGGCTGACCAATCAGCAGAAAGGGGCGTTTAATTCCCCCCCCACGTGTAGACATCGAATATTTAAGCTGTTTATTCATTTTTCTATGCCTGAACGAAAAGCGAAAAATTAAGCTGAATTCTCGTTTTCTCCTTCTTTTGAACAAATGAAAAAACGAAAATAGGCGCCGTTTTCTAATATTTCTACTATCAATATTAAATCAAAAAACGAATGATCAGATGACACACGGACCCTTGGTGTTGTTGCTGTTCTAGATGTTGTTCTCCTGTCTGACCTCCGTGGAATGAGAAACAAACTGGGGGGAAAAAATCTCACATTAAAGAAGGTGGAGCTCCAGATATTACGTTTTATTACAAAAACCCAAAAAGATCATCTCTTGAATATGTTATTCTTTATTTTATGTGCAAAGTTGTTCATCCACAAGCAAAACTGGCTTAAATCTCCTTTGTTTTTTCTCTTTTTATTGTTGAATTTCTCTCTCATTTCATCCCTGAGGCTTATAAATAAAGAAAACAAATTTTTAATGCATGATTATATGAATATTATGATTATTCAAAGATATTTAAGCCTTTTTTCTGTGTATAGAATCTCATACTATGATGTATGCAAACCCATTATAGTTATGTTTTCTGTCATTATGATTTTTCATTGTTAAAGACAGCCTACTACCATCTTTCCCTGAGCTTGTACTGAGTTCTGCAGTAATAATAATAAAAGGAAAATAAGAGCCTCATTGCATCAGTAACATGACAACCCTACTTAGTACAGTTTTCCTCCGTGTTTGTAATGATAAATGCTGACCAATAATTAATTATATTTTTTAGCAGAACAAGCAAAATGTAATTAGTTTTTTTTCATATGCCATAGCTATGCATGACTACACACTAGACAAATGCAGCCAAGGTGAATACATCTCAGTTTACAGTCAAGTAATGAATTAATGCATATGTTAATGAAACAATTATATTTCATTTACTGACAACAACAGGAAACATGAATAAATGAGTAAACGAATAAATAAAAGTAACCATGACAATAAATAAACACAAGTCAACAACACATAAAACAAAGCTTTATTCAAACATATTGTTTCTAACAGTCATGTATTTATAGAAGCCACATTCTACTGCCATCTCAACACAGCTGAGCCTGTTCTGCAGCTTTATTCTGATGAAGCAGCTGACCACCGTGTCCACCTTCACCTGTCTCTGCCGTCCATACCGAATCTGATCATGGATGACAAAAGGACATCGAGGCTATCATTGCCTGAATGCATAGAGAGGATGAGGAAGACCATGAAGACGCCCCTGAACCACACAATCATGAACCAATGCATTGTCAGCTTTCCATTTCTAGCCAAATTAAATTTTATATGTTTACAATTACATGCAAATTTTTGATATAGGGGTCCCTGTAATAAGAGCACTGTAAGTCACTTTGGATAAAAGTGTCTGCCAAATGCAGAAACGTAAATGTGTTTTTTTGTAAATCCCTTTTTGTGTCTTAGGCACAAATGCACAATAAAGCTGCTTATTTCTTAAAGTTTATTTCCTACTCCTATAATATAAATGCTTACATATATTTCATACAATTTCTATTTGGGGGGGTTTAAAGGGTTAGTTCATCTAAATATATAAATTCATTATTTACTCGCCTCCACACCGTCCAATCCTTGTGTGTGTGTTTTTTTTTTCTGAACACAAAAGGTGGTTTTGGTCAAGTGTGTCCTGCTGGTTTGTGTTCATACAATATCAGTCAATAGAGCCTGACTTTCAGATTCTTCATGACATTATTTGATGATGCTTTTGAAGCTTCTGAAACTCAGGCTTCATTGACTGATGTTGTATGAACCGAAACAAACTTAAGCATTTAAGGTCTTTCCTTAAATGCTCTCGCTGTCTGTGGGGTCACTGATGATGAAGAGACCACAGCAGCATCCGGTCCAGATGAGGCAGTAAGGGCAGGTGGAGTGGAGGAGCGTCTCATCCATGGCACTGGACCATTTCCAGGATGCTGCTGTGGACTTCTCCATCCTCACTGCACACACAAAACAAAACCAGTCATTTCAACGACACAATGTCATTTGATTTCTGTATTAGAAGTAACAAAATAATCGTACTTTATATTTTTGTTTCAGGTTTTCCCTTTTTTCCCACAAATGTCGCCGTCACCTTTCCTTGCAGCTCCTGTTCCACCATAAAAGCTCTGCATCAAATGCACATAAATCAAGAATCAGAAAAGTGCTGCATTGCTCTGTTTGAAATTACAATAATTAAACTACAACTTAAGATTTAAAAGATGTTTTATTGATGTCTGTACTGTAGTGTACTCTCTGAGATGGCAGCATTGCTTCATCAGTCACTCTTCAGCAGATAAACACTCGTGTGTCTCATCTGTCCTGTAACATCAGACAAGATTCAGTCAGCTGTGATTTATCTGCTCAATGCTGCATTTACATGTTGAGGTAGATGCTGATGTGTTAACTCTCTTTTTATCCAACACAAATGCTCTTCAATGTATCAACAATACTAATGGACAAATAAAACAGATAACTTATGTTTAGATACTCTATGTAGATTTTTTTATTTACATTACATTCAACTAATGTAAGCAGTGTTGACAACAGTGAATTCTACATAACAGCACACATACATCACTCTGATGTTTATTTCATGTCTATAGATGTGCTCATCTGCAATTATCTTAGAACATTTTCCTGTCTCATTTTAAATAGACATTTAGTAATCTTATTTAAGATGTATATGGTTTATGTAAATCCACTTTAGAGATGCATGTGTGTTTACTGGAGCTCCACTGTTCACTAAGGTTTTTTGGGGGTTGTTTACAGAAAAATTCACAAACTGTAACGTTACTGTCTAGCATCTTTACACCTTCAGCAAATCAACAGTTCACTCTACAGTAGCTCAACAAATATGATTTTAACACAAGGAACCGTGTTTTGGTTTGTAATACTCACATTTGTAAACAGCCTCGTCGCTGTTCTCCGCCCTGTATGGTGATGACGTTTCCTCTCCCGTGGGCTTCTGGGATAGAAAAGTGTCTACCGATGAACACTTCAGAATCTGGGCTGAAGCTGTAGGCCATCCGGGGATTTCTCGCCTACTCTTTTATGAATACTAAGGTTTTGAACGTACTTCATTCTTCACGTACTGTTTTCTCCTACTATATAGTAGGTGAGTAGGCATATTAGTATGGAAATTAAGTATGCGTACGTCCGAATCACGTGAGAATTAGTGCACCAGTCAGGTAATTCTCACCTTCTGTTTTATGAATACTTATGATTTAAACATACTTATTTGCTCACCTACTGCTTTTTGCCTACTATATAGTAGGGAAGCATGCAGTTTCGAACACAGCCACTGATTCATGAAACAACTGAAGTCTGAATGTATCATTCACTCAAACCAATAATTTTTTCCTGTCTGGATCTTACATGTTTGCTCAAACATCATTTGTGACCCGTGCTGGCAAAATGAGTCTAAATGCGCACGGGCTTATTTTGAGCTACACGGCACGCAAAACAAGTGAAAAATGTTGCATTTGAGGTTTTCACAAAAATGAGTTCATTAAGCCCTCGTCCAGTGATCCCAATACTCCAAATAGTAATTAAATATTTTAAATGAACTTTATTTGTACGTTTTCTGAGGAGAGTACCTTTTCTCTGCTCGTTTCTCACGCTGACTGTCATCCGAAGCGCACGCATAAAGGTGCTTGCGACAGCATGCGATCCCAATAAATACACATACGCAGAATTACAGTATTTAAGTATTCACGCAAACACAATCGGTTATGTCTTAAGTGAACGTTTGGGGAAAACATCTGATGTGTAACGTTACATTAGATCCGTACATTACAGTAGGTCTTAATATACAGGTTGTCTGTCTAATGCTACAAGTTTGTTGTTCCACTGTACAAATGTCCATTAATTCCTCTCACTCTGTGGAAGGGAGCACTGATCTCCATGATGGTTTTCTGTGGTGTTGGTACAGGTGGCTTCACAGAACGGACACTGAACCCAACAGCACTAACAGAAGTGATCAATCAGAAGCTCCTCTGGTCTGAACTTGAGGTACAGCTTTACTGGAAATGTCTCTGTGTTCACCTTCCAGCTGATCTCAGACATTATAGCTGGAAGTTCTTTTCTCATCACATCTTCTAGGAGATTGAAATCATCAACATCATCAAGTTTGACTCCACTGAGGTCTTTTTCAGAGAGGTACAGCACATCTGAGATCTGCTGTGAGAAACTCTTCAACCACAAACCAGCATCTCCTCTGTTCACTTGAACATGTTCAGTAGATTGATGAGCTGCTGTCATGATCTTCTGCTGCAGGAGTTTAATGTTCTCCATCTTGGGTAAAACACTGAGACTGAACTGATCAGTGATGTACCGACTGACTTCATCTCTGATGAAACTCTCGTAATGATCTCTGGGATTATGAATGCAGTCCATGTATTTGTCAGAATCCTCCTCTTCTGCCAGTCTCTTCAGGATGTGTTTCTCCAGATTTGCTTGGTTTCCATTCAGTGATGGACAGTTTGATCTCATTTCGTCTGCTAAATCTCTGGCAGTCTTGTTGTAGACACTCTGCTCAATGGGCTCTTTCAGTTTCTGACAGATGATCTCACCAAAAACAGCAGCTGATGCGGATCCATGACAGTATTTCTGGAAAATACTGTAGTACTCTTCTCTCTTCTTCTCAACATGTATTACAGGATCATTATCTTCTCTGAACAGTCTGTGTTGGTCAGTGATCATCTTGTTTGCTCTCTTACAAATGGAATAAACCAAATCCATGAAGAACTCAGTCTTGAACACATATCTCACTCGTCCTTCCTCATGTTGTATTAATTTTGCTTTAATGTAATCTGTGAGTTGTTGAATGCAGCTGATGTTGTAGCCCATCTCTGAAATGTTAAATGACTGAATCATTCTGTCTGTCTGCTGAACAACATCTGAGACAAATGATCTTATTTGGGCTTCATCCTCTGGAGACGGAATTACAAATTCAAATGTTCCCTTCATACTTCTGTTAGCACCCTTTAAAGCGTCTTTATCCCCTTTTTTGTGTACTTTTTAAAAATAACATGATCAAAAAAACTCGAAACAGTGAAAATATTGATGAACTCGCTGTCCTCTTTAATGTGGTTGGCGAGGATCGCTCTCACATCTCTCATTATGTCTATGTCTCGGATTGGGGGAGTGTCTCTGATGATCATCTTCACACTCTGTTCCCAAAACAAATCAAACTCTTCCTTCGTTGTTTCTACTTCATTTGCTTTATCACTGAGTTTTAAGGCGAGTTCTCTGCTCTTTTCATAGAGAGTGTTTTCATGATGTTTACTCTGAGCATCAATCTTTTTCTTCAGGTCTTGCTGATGAAGAACCTCATGTAATTTCCTTTCTCTTTTCTCTCACAGTGTTTTCCTGAAGCTCTTTGATTAAGTTGGAAGCACCTTTAGAAAATGAAAGCAGTGTATCTTTATCTCTGTCTTTCTCAAAGTATTCTGACATTGATGTTTCTACTTCTTCACTTGTCTTCTTCAGTTCTCTGTGAAGATCAGTTTCCTCAACCTCATGAATTGCTTCATTTTCTATTTGGTTGTGTAGTTTGTTCTCAGTTTTCATCATGGCACGGTGAAAACTCCAGGAGCACTCGCTGCATTCAGTCTCCAGTTTGTAAGCTGAAATCTCCCGAGAAGATCTGCACTTTCTGAAGCTGAAGACGAATTGTTCATTCAGTAAAGCCTCCCAGAGATATTTAATGCAGTCTTTTAAGTCTATCATCCTCATTCCATCTGATTTGGATGCATGAGTTATTATAGTTTCCTTCAGTTCTTGAATGTTCTCACAGTACTCTGGGTTTGGTGGAGCCATCGGTGGGTTTCCCTCCCAGAGCTGAGGAATATACTTCTGAACATCACATCTAATGACGTCACTGAAATATTCTGCATCGTAGAATTCCTCTTTAGCAGTGAGTTTTGTCATCTCATCTAGTGTCTCCTGCAGTCGTCTCTTTCCCTCCATGTTTCTCTCTCCAGCTGTGACGTCTGAGATGTTCTGATGCACAAACACACAGCTGGGATTCAGACTGACCTTCTTCATCCTCATGAAGAACTGAACAACAATCTGAAGAATGTCCTGCATCTTACATAGGTTTTCTCCAAAGATGTTGATCAGTGTCAGACTTCCCAGACCAACAACAAATGTGGCCAATTCATTGTCATGATGTCTTGTTGATCTTCCAGCCAGTTCTGGAGCATGAAGACCCTCAGTATTCACAACCAGAATATAGTCAAAGATCATCTGTGTTCTCATCTCGTCTGAGACTCTGATCAGCTGCATGAAAGCTCCTCTGGTTGTTCTGCCAGCACTGACCGCAAACTGGAGCCCAAACATGGTGTTCAGCACGGTGGATTTCCCAGAGCCTCGAAGCCCTAAAACTGACAGCACAAAGACTCTCTGATCTCCCAGTTTCTGGAAGAGTTGATCTAGAACAGCAGAGATCCAGATCACAGGAACATGAGCAGCATCTCCATCCATCAGCTCCAGTGGAAATCCAGAGATCATCATCTCTGCTGCGAGACTCGGGAGAGAAGAGAAGTCAACCTGCAGGTCTTTCTTGTTCTTCTTCAGAGTTAAACATGATTCATAGATCTGACCGATCTCCCTCATGATGTGCTCCACACCAAAGGCTGCAGCTTGAAGATCCTCAGATATTCTCTCAAGTTCAGTTTGTTCAGCCCAGAATATATTTTTATCTATATTATATTCATATCTATAATTCTGTCTTAGTTTTAAAAGTGCTGACCACTGTTCATCATATTTGAGACGTAGAGCAGAAAGATCAGCTGATGTATGTTCATCCAGGAGGATCCTGAGCCATTGAAAGAAAAACATCTTATATCCAGTATTTGAGTTAATTTCTTTAATAAAGAGCTTCATAAACTCACTGATGTCAGATTCATGCTGCTGTTGACGGATTTTCTTCATTTCTGTTTGTTTTCTTCTGATGTCCATTTCAGTCTCATCTCCTCGAGGTTGATGTAGTTCTTTGTTCTTCTGACTCCACTGATGCCACAGTTTCTCCTGATGAGGCAGAAATGAGTCTTTGACTTTCATCAGACCTTTCTTCTTCAGTAAATTAATCATCTGCTGTGCTGCTGCTCTTCCTCTCCAGCAGTCTTCATCACCTTCCTCATCTACTCTGATCTTTGAGTGTTTGGACACATCTTCAAGTCTGAAAGTGGAAGATGATTGTGAATGACAATAAGTTATAGCTGTTCTGAGTTCTTCAGATACATCTGACTGATTTCTGTCTTTTAGACCGATTTTGAATTGTCCTGTTTGTGTCTCAGTGAGAGCTAAAACATCCTCAGTGTGAAGACAAATGAGTGGCTTTGAGCACTCATAGTATTCTTGAAGTTTTATCATGTTTCTGTCATTCTTGTCCAGTTGTGGCAGAAAAACAACATTGACTGAGCTCATTTCAGTGAGGATCTGCAGCTGTTTCTCATGGTCTCCTGCATCACCGTGTAGATTACAAAACGCAACACACTCACTGAATTTATCTGTATTTTTCACAGAGGGGCAGAACCAGGCGATCTCCACCACTCCATCCATCAGGACTCTGGTTCTGCTGCTGCCTGGGCAGTGTCTGTGGAAGAACGTGTTGTGTTTCTCATTGATCAGACGGTTCATCAGCTGAGACTTGGATGAAGACACAGAGCTAAACCTGAAGAAAAACACCATTGGAGTTTGTGCTCTGTAGATCGGCTGGGTTTGTCTGATGATCTGATTGTTTCTTTTTCTGATCTTCCAGCTCTTGTGGATTTGTCTGAATGTCCAGAGAGGAAACTCAATCTGTTGTGTGAATGGATGAGGAACAAGCAGAGGCAGAGCGAACTGACACTGGGACAGTTTAGTGACCATCAGCTGCTTCAGGACACCATCAGCACAATGAAACACGGCCATCTGAACATCCATCGAGTGAACAGTGTTTATAGTCTGATTGGTTTTAATGTATCTTGCTCTGTAGTCCATCATCAGTAGTTTCTGTAGGAAAGTCTGAATCAACTCATCTTCAGCACAAGACTCATGGGACTGTAATGAATGTTTGGTTTTCTGAAGAACATCTGCAGCTCTCAGTTGGTGCCTGATATCAAGATGAAGTCTGTGAAACAGATGCTCTTTTTTCCCTCTTTCAGTCTTTTTCTGCTGTAGTTGTTGATGTAGTTGGACTCCTGCTCTTACAGTGCCCTTGTTTTTTTCCTGTTTATTAGACAAAACAATGATACATTTTTTTATTTACTGTTTTCCAGTAGTGATTTAAACTGTAATTTTATACATTTACTTTCTTACATTTTAGAGTCATATAATACCAGTAAATATAGATCAAGAAAGTCACAAGACTTTTCTTCTGTACTCAAACATAACACATATTATCAGTTAATTTCTGAATGACTCTGAACTGCAGTGAATGTTATTTCAGTAGGCTACATCTGAATATCACACCTGAATGTGACATTATGCTAGAATAAAGGGTTAGTTCACCCCAAAATGAAAATTATGTCATTGATCACTTACCCTCATGTCGTTCCAAACCTGTAAAAGCTTTGTTCGTCTTCGGAACACAAATTAAGATATTTTTCATGCATTCTGAGAGCTCTCTGACCCTCCATAGACAGCAATGTAATTAACATGATCAACGTCCAGAAACGTAGCAAGGAGATCGGTAAAATAATCCATGTGACATCAGGGATTCAACCTTAATTTTACAAAGCTATGAGAATACTTTTTGTGTGCAAAGAAAACAAAAATAACGACTTTATTCAACAATTCGCCTCCTCCGCGTCACCGTAGCGCCATTTTGGAGAATATGAACGCAAACAGCGTAAGCTGTTCTGTGTCAGCTGCACCACACGGATACACTGTTTTCGCTCAAATCAAAGTGTAAATATACGTAGAAAGCATATACCGTGTGGTGCAGCTGACACAGAACAGCTTACGCTGTTTGCGTTCATATTCTCCAAAATGGCGCTACGGTGACGCGGAGGAGGCGAATTGTTGAATAAAGTCGTTATTTTTGTTTTCTTTGCGCACAAAAAGTATTCTCGTAGCTGTCTATGGAGGGTCAGAGAGCTCTCAGAATGCATCAAAAATATCTTAATTTGTGTTCCGAAGATGAACGGAGGTCTTACGGGTTTGGAACGACATGAGGGTGAGTAATTAATGACAGAATTTTCATTTTGGGGTGGAGTAACCCTTTAATTTAGTGACAGACAGCATTTCTCTGAACACTCACCTGTAGTGAATAATCATATTCTCTCATGTTTCTTTCTTCTTTCAGTCCTTTCTTTGAATCCTCTACACCTGTAAGTGCAATGACAGTTATTCTGGGCTGATAATTCAGAGGTTGTGCGTTCAAACCCTGCACAGATACACGGACTGTTTGACCTGTAGTTGGTGAAATGTCATTGTTGGCTTGGAGCTGTAGTTACTAGTTACCTTTATGTCTGTCCTCTAATTGTTTAGCAAGATTGTTTTCTTGCATCATTCTCAGGATGTCCAGTGTGATCTTCACAGCTCCTTCTGGTCCACGACGCGCCACCACCAGATCCACTGTAGCAGTGGCATCTTCTGCCTTCTCCACATCAGTAGCTGAAGCAATACCATCATGCTTTAAGTGCCATTTAAACCTCTTCAGTTTGTCACGGCCTAGATCCTCCAGTGTCTCTAGAAGCAGTTGTGGAACAGTCGTCATCTTCTGTCACTGATTCACTTCTGTTGGACAGGAAAAAAAGAAAAAAAGATTTGTCCTTTTACCATGCTGGTACTACAACCCTGAGAACAGCAGTTCTACAATCATGATGATGGTTTTATAATGCATGGTATGTTAGGGTGCAGATAACATCTGACTGAAGTAAGAGATTAATTTATTTTATTCCAGGCTTGTTTCTTACACAATACAGGTAGACAGAGATGTGGTGAACTTGTTGCACACACAAATTAACCAAATCAATAATAATTCAATAAACTGGACATAACTGCTGTGTTTATTTAAATTCTCACCAACACTACCATATCAATCAGACCAGTGCACGTCTTTCAGCTGAGCATCTTTCATTATGGCTCCATCAGTCAGTCCTCATTACTGAGCCCTTCAGTCATATCAATTCATGGCAGCCCTAATATTTTGAACAAACATGATTCAATAGCTTACGACTACTGTTGTTTGTAAAGGTATTGCTATAAACAGACAAGAATATGGCACAAAATGATTATATTATCAGGGTCATTCTACAGAAACATCCACTTTTGGTATGGCAAAATGTCTTAAAATTTGTATTTCTTTTTTACATTTAAACTTAGACCACATTATTAGATTACCTTTTGACTTTATGAATACATATAAATAACAGCTTAATTATATATGTTTTAGCTTTTTTGTGCAATTATTTCAAGAACACATGTATCATTTTTTGTCACTGGTGTTACCTTCTTTAGCAATAATAAAAGTTATTTCAAGAAATTCAGCACATGTAGTCAGAGTTACAGAAAAATAATGAAAATGCAAGAAATAAGGAGATTATGTTTTATTTATTTAATGTGACAGACAAAAACAGTGACAGTAACACAGTAACACCAGGGACAGTAGTACCAGTGACATACATTAGACCTGATATACTGATCTTCATTGGTGTTACCCATAAGGAAGGTAACACCAGTGACAGTAACACCAGTGACAATTTTCATGAAAAATGCATTTTACAAAATGTCTGCTGCAAGGTATCAACCCACATGTTGTCAATCATGGTATACTCACTAAATTAATTAGTTTAAACCATTTGTATTATAGTTTTTTTTAAATTTCCCTAACAATAAATAGGTCACACCAGTGACATCAACTAAAAGCTTCATATGAAATCATGAGATAAATGAGAACATTTATCATAACTGAAAAGAAACAGTGGACTAAACATGGGCCTTTTTTTCATAGATGTTTAGAAAATAGGAAGGAGGAAGGCGAGTGATGTCATCAGCGTGATTTTTTATTCCAAAATAAAAGACTTTTGTTAAGCGGTAACACCAGTGACACAACTCCAGGGGACCACTGTTTTCATTATATATTTTATAATATTATTTTGCCATTTTGTTTTATTATGCCATTTATATCATATATTTGATAGTTATGAATAGACTTTTGTATTTTAAATGGTAGAAAATCCTGTTTTTGACCTCAAAATAAAGCACTTTCCTGCTGTACATGGCTGTGGGGACGAGCAGTTTTGTGGTACTTGGAATTCTATATAATTAATAAAAAAACTAATATTGCCACATTGATGGCTCAGGATGGTGTAATTGTTCAAATAACATAGTTTCATTTTAAAATTTAAAAAAATTGTAACCCTAATGTGTATTTCAATTGTAATATTCATTTAAAGTCTAGGGACAGAAAAGTGGACGTTTCTGTAGAATGACCCATCAGATGACTGCATGAAAAGCTATCATGATTTCACATGGTGTACATCTTAGTTTTAGTCGTATGGTGGAATGTCTTTAGTAAACATAACTTTTGGGAGAAAACTATCAATTCTCAGCATGCTATATCCCACGGCACTCTGTGGGCAAGTGTAACCCAGACTCAAATTAATCAAATTTGCAGTCGCAGTCAATTTATTTAAATAAATTTCAAAAATTAACAGCGTCATGGCTGGGGGCTTGGTGTGGGGAAAACAATCCTTTCCCCCTGACTGGAAAAGCGTGGTGTTAATCATTAAGTTAAGTGGTCTAAATGTGTTTATGTGTATTTATATATTCTGTAGAAGAAAGCTCTGAGCATGAACTGTGTTCTGATTGACATGCTCCCTACACAGTGTGCATCTGTTTATTTCACTTCAGAACATTCACTCACGGATTTGCGCTGCTCCTCACACACAGACGAAAGAGAAGTGTGAAGTGTGACATAATATACCTCTGTAAATAAATACAATTTAAATTCAGGTCTGGCACATTTTAATGCCTTTTGTATGGAACAATAACGCTCGCTTCGAACTGGAATCATGGCGGAATAGAGAGAGGGTAAAATCTTTGCGTGGCAGGGGCAGCTGCCATTTAACCTGCCACCGCCAACTGCGCCTGCCACCAAACCTGCCACCGCTATGTGCGCCTGCCACGTCCCCAGTAACCGCTTGCCTCGCGACCCGTCACCGCTATAGCAAACAGGTGGCGTGACGCTTAGGTGCTGTGCGCTCCATTATGGTTTTAAAGGGAGGAATAATCTAGCAAATAGGTAAATAAATGTAGCACTGTTTGTATGTTTATAAGCATCAATCAGAGTGACGCTAAACTGTGGCAGGCTCCTCAGTCTGAATTAAGAAGCTGCGCAAAAATACTTTCTGCAGATTTCTGAATGTTTACACTCGATTGGTGCACATGAGCAAACACACAGTGAAACTGTACATGTATTTACCTTTTTGTCACTGTACCTTATATTTTATTACTTTTTTAAAATCCATAATGGAGCGTTCGTCCCGTGCTCCGATTGATGTGCGTAAGGAGACAGAATGCAACCACAACTCTGCCTGCCCCATATGCCCCACCAGTCAGATCTCGGCACAGCTGTCAAAGAACATGTTACAGCCAAGGTGAGTTCACTTAATATTTAAAAACTTCTGTTGTTGTTGTTGTTAAATATTGTTCAAGGACCTTTGTAACTAGTACTCTGCTGAGTTTATACAGTGTTTTATACAGTCTTTATATAAAAACATTTTAAGTTCGTCATTCAGCAACATTGAAACAACAGCTTTATTTGTTTGTTTATTTATTTGTATGTATGTATGCAGAGCTTAGTGTAACCCTCCTCTCAGGTTAGTGTAACCGATAACTAGTTGAATTAGCTATAAATTGGATTTGGGCTAATATCAGAAACTCTAGGTACGACTATGGAGCCTGAAATATTAAAAGGTCAGCAGAGAACAGATAACACAAAACAGGTAAGTTTGAGAAATGTATTATACAAAATTAAAGACAATTACATACATTCCCTGCCTACCTAAGGCTTCCTGAGTGCACAAGCACAATAAAACCCCAAAATAAACAAACTCAAACAAAGAAAGAGTCCATGAAAGTTCTTGGTGTGTGTGTGTGGTTTTCTTGGAGTATGTTCGGTATGTTCTTTTCACTACCCGGGTAGGTTTATGTGTGTTCTTATCTGTTTTTCAAATGGAGGCACGGGATGATGATGGTTCCAAAGATGCCACGGCTGGCCACACCAGGCTCTTGGTCCGTTCTCTGACTTCTGCGGTTGGCTCGCCACTGACCACCAGGGTCAGATTCAGATGATCTATCCCTCTCTTAAAACCAATCTATACATACAGTACAGAATGCATTAGTTACTATTGCCTCATTTCTGTTCAAATCCGATCAATTTATCTCCATTCAAATGTCAGATCAAATATAACCAATTGTAAAGGATATAAATACTCTAATCATTATGTAAATGAATAGGTACACATCACACCACATAACATAGGTCAGTTCCAATGAACATCAATCAATCATGTACTTCCATCTCACAGTATAGAAATAAAATCATGAGATTTCTGAAACAAGATATTTATGTTTTTAAACTTTTTAAATCTATTTATGCATCTTAATAACATTTTAAACATCACATTTTAATATATTTATTCTTTTTTAACAATTAAGATGAACTTCTGTTCCTCATATACATATCAAACATGTATATTGGCAATTAAATGAACTAAATCACCTTTATTTTACAAATGACAACAAGAGGATAAATATTCCCTCAATCAAATGACTTCTAAGTCAACAGAACAGAGTATAAAGTCACATTTAGCAGCGTGAATACTATAAAATAGCTGCTACATTAGTGACTAGCTTAACTGAGGTAGCAGCAGAGCTCAAATCTAAACACATTCACATTTAAGTGTTAAAGATTAGCACGCGGCTAGCGCGATTAGCGATCTTTTATGAGCATCTTAAACAACATAAAACAATCTGAATCTGTGTCTATATGGTATCAAACAGCAAGAATCAGTGTCACAACTCCGATTGGTTTTAGATTAACTGGTATTTTGCGCCATAACGGAGCTAAAAGTCAGCATAACACTCGCATTAGTATTATCATCCTTACCGGAGGTATCTTGAGGAGCTCGCAGTGTCAACGCGGCTTAAAAGTTTTCCATAGTTGTTCTCTCAAAGCTTTCAACCTAATGGACACACACTATTTTAATATTTGTTATTCAATGTTATTTAAATTCCTATCCCTCAGAGGATATTTCCATACCAGTCCTTGATGCTTTCTAGCAGCGTCTTCACCGGAGGAAAGGTGTTTTTTATTTTCTTACTTAGAACATTTCCTGGGGTGTATGCGCCACCCTCAGGCAGAGTAGAGAATTGCACTCCAGTACCCTTATGTGGGTTACATATCTCTGTATATTGTATCATTAATTGTTCATTTTCTATGCATCTGTATCTCTTCCAGCAAAATAATATATACAAAACATGAAAAAATATTTTAAAGGTCTTGTCATTATCGTAATCACTTGGTGCCCCCCTATTGACTGGTGCCCCAGGGCACTCACCCAATCCCATCTATGGATAATCCGGCCCTGGGTGCATCAGACAGCGCTGCGTCCCGCTTCAAAACACACAATATTTTTACACTTTTGTGAATATTCACCGGTCAGGGTCTTTGGGAAAACGATGAAAGCCAAGATTTTTACTGTCACACTGATAGTTTTTGCAGTGGATCACCCAACATTGCGTTCTTTTATTCCACTTTGACTCTCTTTCGTTGTTATTTGGTCTGTTTCTGTATCTGTGTGTTATTCAGTTGGAATTCAGAAGCGCCACCTACTCGCTGTTTGTTACCCGAAACACAGCAGAGCTTCACCTCTTGGTCTTCTACTCTTTGCAGTAAGTGAAGTGATACACGCTGAATTTCTCCTCGTGTCTGAATTGTCAAATACACACACAGCTGTCACAATGTCCATCGTGTGGAGTATTTAACGTTAATGCAGTCGGTTATGGCTGAAGTGAATGTAAACAGGAGGCTGAAACCGGATGTGTGTCAGAAGCCTATATTACATTCATTCAGGAGATAAGAGACAGCAGCCTAATTAAATACCTGTCTGTGTCATTAATGTTAACCAAACAACAAAAGATGTTTAATAAATGTATATGTGTTAAATAAACCTACTGTAGGCTATTTGAAAAACGAGAGTATTTAACCCATAAGAACCCCAGTTTCTCCTTAAAATTATGGGGCATAAAACAGACCAAAAGGACCACTTATAACATGTTTCTGCAGCTGTTTTTGAAATACAGCCCCTCCTCGTGAAAGATCTGTAATGTTAAACATATGACATTGGCCGTTTATGATACATTTTTCATGTTGCATATATGTTACATTGGGTGTTTTTCTGTTTATTTGCTTTGCCACAACATATATCAAAACCACATACTGTGACCATTACATTTTTTGTAACATATCAACATTCTACCTTTTCAGGTATATGGTTTAACCAGAAATTAATTTTTAGATTTTTTTTTTCACAACTTGAAAATGTGCAAACTGAATAAAAATAAATAAATACCTCACACTGGAGGTCATCATGTTAAACATGCATGTAGATTTGTTAAAATATGCTTTGAAATGAGCAGCAGAAAATATATAACACTAAAATAATTGAATCAGCTAAATTAATTTAGCAGCTCATTACCATTTTTCTTAATGTGACAAATACGTCACAACAAAATTCCTCCTACTTTTATAAGATTAAGAGCCCGATGTGACATACAGGTGCATCTCAATAAATTAGAATGTCGTGAAAAAGTTTTATCTTTTTTTCTTGTAAGTTATTTCAAAAAGTGAAACTTTCATATATTTTAGATTCATTGCATGTAAAGTAAAACATTTCAAAAGTTTTTTTTTTGTTTTAATTTTGATGATTAGAGCTTACAGCTCATGAAAGTCAAAAATCAGTATCTCAAAATATTAGAATAGTTAAATTTGAGTTTCAATTAATGGCCATCCCTACAGTATAAATTCCGGGTATCTCTTGTTCTTTGAAACCACAATAATGGAGAAGACTGCTGACTTGGCAATGATCCAGAAGAGGAACATTGACACCCTCCACAAAGAGGGTAAGTCACAGAGGGTCATTACTGAAAGGTAATGTAAGTCGCTTTGGATAAAAGCGTCTGCAAAATGACTAAATGTAAATGTAAATGTAAATGTGTGGCTGTTTACAGAGTGCTGTATCAAAACATATTAAATGCAAAATTGACTGGAAGGAAGAATTTGGGTAGGAAAAGGTGCACAAGCAACGGGGATGACTGCAAGCTTGAGAATACAGTCAAGCAAAGCCGATTCAAACACTTGTGAGAGCTTCACAAGGAGAGAACTGAAGCTGGAGTCAGTGCATCAAGAGTCACCACGCTCAGACGTCTTCAGGAAAAGGGCTACCAAGCCACTTCTGAACCAGAGACAACGTCAGAAGCATCTTAACTGGGCTGTGGAGAAAAGAACTGGACTGCTGCTCAGTGGTCCAAAGTCCTCTTTTCAGATGAAAGTAAATTTTACATTTCATTTGGAAATCAAGGTCCCAGAGTCTGAAGGAAGAGTGGAGAGGCACAGAATCCATGTTGCTTGAAGTCCAGTGTGAAGTTTCCACAGTCAGTGATGATTTGGGCTGCCATGTCATCTGCTGGTGTTGGTCCACTGTGTTTTCTGAAGTCCACAGTCAACGCAGCCATCTACCAGGAAATTTTAGAGCACTTCATGCTTCCTTCTGCTGACAAGCTTTATGGAGATGCTGATTTCATTTTCCAGCAGGACTTGGCACCTGCCCACACTGCCAAAAGCACCAAAAGCTGGTTCAATGACCATAGTGTTACTGTGCTTGACTGGCCAGCAAACTCGCCTGACCTGAACCCCAGAGAGAATCTATGTCAAGAGGAAGATGAGAGACACCAGACCCAACAATGCAGATGAGCTGAAGGCCACTATCAGAGCAACCTGGGCTCTCATAACACCTGAGCAGTGCCACAAACTGATCACCTCCATGCCACGCATATATGTCACCGCAACATCTTTGTAACTTATTTTATATCAATTTGCTCAAGAAGCGTATTAAAATCAGGTTAAGAGTAATTTGGGATATGTTATTAAAACAGTAGAACTGTTGCATGGGTTAAAACATACCTTTTGTAACAAAAACAAGCGTTTTTAAAAATTGTCACATGACTGAACCTGGTGTTCATTATACGTCACTTAGAGACTTCCTGAGTTGAAAGTGAGGAATAATGCTTTAAAAAGACCTTTCCAGATAATCACCAGTGTTTGTGACACCGTGGGTTCTTATCTCATTTATATCTCTGTCGTATTTGTCTAATGGTTTGTAATTTGCTTTTAAATAAAATAAATAAATACATAACTCCAGCATGAGAGATCTGGTCACCTGACCCCCCAAGCAGATTTATTAACTACATTATCAATCAGTCTCTTATTATTGTGACTGTCATCTGTAATAAATGCACTGATATTTTCAGTCAGTTTCTCAGTTTCAGCTCTAGATGACAGTAAAGATGCACTGATTTCACATCAGCAGCTGAAGGATTTCTATTACAGTCATTTATTCATTTACTTTGACTTCATCTGGAACTGTTTAAATTCATCTGAATAATCACACGATATATTGTCTTCTGAAGATCTGCTTTATATCTGACATTAAAACTGAATTTATTTGTTCATAATTGAAGAGATTTGAAACACTGATGCTGTTATTTTCCTGTTTATTAATATAAAGCTGCAGAATCAATCTGTGTTATATAAAGCTCTATAGAAATAAATATGATTTTAATATTTCATTGCAGGAACAAAAAATAAAAATAATAATAATAATAATCAGATTTCCCAGGCTTTTTACCACAGTTTAAATCCTAATTATCACGACAAACTTTGTTTCAATCTGAAAATGACTGAAATCATGAAATCACACATTGTTAGTTTATTCAAGCGATTATTAATATTTGTTGTGAAACTGATTCAGACTTTGTCAGAGATTTCAGTCTCATTTGATCATTTGATCTGAGAATCAGATTCATAAACAGCTGAATCAAGTATTTCTAAAATATATATTAATATTCAGCATTGTTGTGGATCAAGAACCTTTTACATTCATTTACTTCAATAAACAGACGATAATTTAATCTCTAGAACTGAAATAAACAATTATTCATTTACAACAAACACTGAACATGTGTTGAATCGACTCTTTCAGTTCTGCAATACTACACACAATATGATATTATCATGCAGCTTGAACTCGATGAAGAAGATTATAGACAATCTTTAATTTTTAAAGGTGAATAAATGTACTTGTTTTCTGATCTGATGTTCAGATCAACAGTCTCTTACTCGTGTGATCTGGATTAAATATTGAAACATGATGAAAGATGAAAGCAGGAAGATCCAGATCTACAGATTACTGACTATTGATCGATAAGATCCTCAGAGAGGAATAATCATAATTACAGAAGAAAGGGAAGAGTGTGTGAGTGAAGGAGGTTGTGAATGTGTGTAGATGTGTGTTAGTTACAGGATCAGAGAATGACACCGTTCCTCCGTCATAGTCCAGATTCACTCTCACACGATCAAGCTGCTGTTCAACATGAAAACCAGAACCTGGAGACCATCCGTACTGATTATACTTTAAAATGCTGAAGAAACCCAACCCTTTCTGACGATACCACACACTCCAGACACCAGTCTTATAGAAACCCCGTCCCTTCCTCTGGTTTGATGCTGTAGTTACTCCAAGTCTCCAGTGTGAACTCTGTTTAACCTCCACATCCCAGCAGTGTGTTCCTGAGTTAAAACCCTCTGAACCCAGAACACAGTAATCATAGTCAAATCTCTCTGGATTATCAGGAACAGGTTGATATCCGCTGGTTCTCACACTGGTCAGATCATCAGACAGAAGGAGAGATCGATGAGCCGTGTTTGGATCCAGAATCACAGGAGCTGATGAGACACAATCAACAGATGCTGTTATTCTGATGTTCATATAATGATCAAGAGTGAACCCAACACAGATGATTATGAATTATGACACTCGTCCTGTTGATCAAACACATCAGACATGTTCCTCTCATCACTGTCAGTCATTCTCTGTGTGATTTATCAATACTGAAAGTTCAATCAGAAACAAACTCAAACATATTCATTTCATTCACGCTCTCATTTATATTAAACTATAGTGATTACACATGATTTCATATTCAGATGAGATAATAATACCAAAGAAATAATGTTTATATCTTTATCATTTTCCTCAATGTTTCTCTTGTATAAAACACAAATCTTTTTACTCAATGCTGCCTAATTATTAGAAATAATAAACAGTAGGTATTATTGCACAATAATGGAATGAAATAATAATAATAATAACAATAATAATAAGCTTGCTGGTATTAACAAAAACTACAACTAAAATTATTCAGTTATTTATTTAATTATTCAGTAATTAAAATAAAGCTAAAAATAAATGCTAAATATTAGATGATAATCTAAAAAAATTAATTGAATGATTAGAAAAGTTGCTTTGGCAACAACTCAGAATAAAATAAATCAATGTGAAGTATTCAAATGACTAAAACTAAAAATGAAATATAATTAATTATAATTATGCATATTAAAAGGAAGCTAAATATATTTTTACAGTAATAAAAAGGACAAAAACGCATACAAATTATTTTATAATATATATATGTAAGGCAGTGTATTGTGTTGTCCACAAGATGTCGCTATGATACTGTCGTGTTAAGGTAGATTCAAGTGTTTTTAGCGCTGTTTGAGCCTCGTGATGTACCGAAGTGTTGATAGGCGTGTAGTGCGCCATCTTTTCTTCAGTTCATGTTATCAACACTATTGGTAAGACGTGGAAATTTCAATTTAAAGTACTAGATTAAAACATAAGTGAGTTCATGTTATCAACACTATAGATGCCGTGCTGTGGAATAAACGGTCGAGCCACGATCCCGAACCCCTCTGTGTCCGCGTCTCCTCTCTACCACCACCCACGAACACACACAACACAACACAACACAACACAACACAACACAACACACACACACAACAACACAACACAACACACCACACACACACACACACACACACACACACACAACACACACCACACAACACAACACACACACACACAACACCACACCACACACACACCACACACACCACAACACACACCACACACATACACACACACATAATACACACACACACACACACATAATACACACACACATACACACACACATATAATATAATATATATATATATATATATATATATATATATATATATATATATATATATATATATATATATATATATATATATATATATATATATATATATATATATATATATATATATATATATATATATATATATATATATACACACACACATAATACACACACACACACACACACACACATAATACACATAATACACACACACATAACACACACACACACATAATACACACACACATAATACACACACACATACACACACACACACACCACATACACACACATACACACACACACACACACACACACACACATAACACACACCACACACACATAATACACACACACACATAATACACACACACACACACACACACAACACAACACACCACAACACACACACACACATAACACACACCACACATACACATAATACACACACACATAATACACACACACATAATACACACACACACACACACACACACACACACACACAACACCACACACACACCACACACCACACACAACACCACACACACACACACATAATACACACACACCACAACACACACACCACACACACACATAATACACACACACATAATACACACACACATACACACACACATAACACACACACACATAATACACACACACACACACACACATAATACACACACACACATACACACACACCACAACACCACACACACACACACAACACCACAACACACACACACAACACCACACACACCACACAACACAACACCACAACACACACCACACACACAACACCACACACACCACACAACACACACACACCACACCACACACACACACACACACACAACACACACCACACACAGCGCAGAGTAGCAGCAGTGCTGCGAGAGGCCAGCAAGCGCGCAGAGAGCGAGAGGGCTACATATATATATATATAAATAATCAGGGGTGCACATAAGTCGCACGCGCGACCAAAATTAAAAATGTGTAAATAAGTTCTGAGCGCATTTGTGTATCGACATGGTTGTCAGCTGTTAATGAACAATTACCATTTTAGATCGACAAACTGTACTGTATAATATTTATATCCAAACTGAAGCATAATCTAAACCCGCCGCCGTCTTCAAAGCTAAACTGTGACATTCATTCACTGACGCTCTTCATCAGCAGCTGAACCCGGAAGCGCTTAATACTTACTTACCGGCAACCCGCCAAAATAAAAGCTCGCTGATTTTACGTTTCAAAATGATGAAAATTTAAATTAAAATAATGATAATAAAAATAAAATGCCAATGTTTTTATCATTATTTTTATTAAGTTTACTATAAAATAATTGCATTTGTATGTAATACTCCCTTTAAAAAAAATTGTATTATTATCACACTTGATTATTTAGTTTATTATTTTTAGTTATTTATTTTATATATATATATATATATATATATATATATATATATATATATATATATATATATACACTACATGCCCGTGTGAGGACCAAACCAAATCTCCAGGTTCTCATATGAGAACCAGGGTGTATTCCAGAAAGCAGGTTATGTGACATACCTGGGTATGTTTGAGGCTACGCGAGCGGATAACCTCAGCTTTCGGTTCCAAAATCGGGTATGTAAGTAACCATAGCAACTTGTTTTCTGAAGATAACCTGCTCAGGAGCAGGTTATGTTCCAGGGTTAGTTCACTTCAGCGCTATCAGAGCATGACAGATAGCGCACAATATTATATATTATTACAATACAGTTATGTATATAGCCTACTATACACATATATATATATATATATATATATATATATATATATATATATATATATATATATATAGTTGTATGTTATTTTAATGATAAAGCGCTTAAATAAGTAATAAATAAGGTTAGCCTATATATTGCTCTAATATGGTTATTATATTTTATTGGCATATATAACAGTTATCTGTATAAATTATAAAACACTATTATGAAAATGTAATGTTTAATTTATTATATTAGCCTATACATATATTTATTACATTTTATATTATCATCTCACACATGGATCGGCATTTTCTATAATGCATTTCTATAATAAAAATACATATCTGATATGACTTAATATATAATTAGCATCAAACAAACAATATAATTCTTATTCTCAAGGATTAAAGATTAAACGCAAAAAAAATAAAAATGATTGCAAAACCATCAATTAGGTGGCGATATGCACTAAGCATTTAGGCCTACATGACCTTTGAACAAAAGAAGAAGAAAGAAGCATTATGGCGCGCTTATTCTTAGAGTCTGTTTCCATAGTGACTCGTCGATTCGTCGCTCTGTTGAGAATGTCTTGAGTCTTAACCAGGAACATACTCTGAGTTGAATGACGTGTTTTTGGAACCAGATACCTCGAGTAAGCAATGTTTGGGGTTAATCAACCGAAAGTTCAGGGTTTATCTGACGGTAAGTTAACCATGCTTTCTGGAATACACCCCAGGCTGAAAACTTATGTGCACCCCTGTATATATATATATATACAGTGGGTACGGAAAGTATTCACACCCCCTTACATTTTTCACTCTTTGTTATATTGCTAAAATTTGCCATTTGCTAAAATCATTTAAGTTAATTTTTTTTCCCCTCATTAATGTACACACAGCACCCCATATTGACAGAAAAACACAGAATTGTTGACATTTTTGTAGATTTATTAAAAAAGAAAAACTGAAATATCACATGGTCCTAAGTATTCAGACCCTTTGCTGTGACACTCATATATTTAACTCAGGTGCTGTCCATTTCTTCTGATCATCCTTGAGATGGTTCTACACCTTCATTTGAGTCCAGCTGTGTTTGATTATACTGATTGGACTTGATTAGGAAAGCCACACACCTGTCTATATAAGACCTTACAGCTCACGGTGCATGTCAGAACAAATGAGAATCATGAGGTCAAAGGAACTGCCTGAAGAGCTCAGAGACAGAATTGTGGCAAGGCACAGATCTGGACAAGGTTACAAAAACACTTCTGCTGCACTTCAGGTTCCTAAGAGCACAGTGGCCTCCATAATCCTTAAATGGAAGACGTTTGGGACGACCAGAACCCTTCCTAGAGCTGGCCGTCCGGCCAAACTGAGCTATCGGGGGAGAAGAGCCTTGGTGAGAGAGGTAAAGAAGAACCCAAAGATCACTGTGGCTGAGCACCAGAGATGCAGTCGGGAGATGGGAGAAAGTTGTAGAAAGTCAACCATCACTGCAGCCCTGCACCAGTCGGGGCTTTATGGCAGAGTGACCCGACGGAAGCCTCTCCTCAGTGCAAGACACATGAAAGCCCGCATGGAGTTTGCTAAAAAACACCTGAATAAGATTCTCTGGTCTGATGAGACCAAGATAGAACTTTTTGGCCTTAATTCTAAGCGGTATGTGTGGAGAAAACCAGGCACTGCTCATCACCTGTCCAATACAGTCCCAACAGTGAAGCATGGTGGTGGCAGCATCATGCTGTGGGGTGTTTTTCAGCTGCAGGGACAGGACGACTGGTTGCAATCGAGGGAAAGATGAATGCGGCCAAGTACAGGGATATCCTGGACGAAAACCTTCTCCAGAGTGCTCAGGACCTCAGACTGGGCCGAAGGTTTACCTTCCAACAAGACAATGACCCTAAGCACACAGCTAAAATAACGAAGGAGTGGCTTCACAACAACTCCGTGACTGTTCTTGAATGGCCCAGCCAGAGCCCTGACTTAAACCCAATTGAGCATCTCTGGAGAGACCTAAAATGGCTGTCCACCAACGTTTACCATCCAACCTGACAGAACTGGAGAGGATCTGCAAGGAGGAATGGCAGAGGATCCGCAAATCCAGGTGTGAAAAACTTGTTGCATCTTTCCCAAAAGACTCATGGCTGTATTAGATCAAAAGGGTGCTTCTACTAAATACTGAGCAAAGGGTCTGAATACTTAGGACCATGTGATATTTCAGTTTTTCTTTTTTAATAAATCTGCAAAAATGTCAACAATTCTGTGTTTTTCTGTCAATATGGGGTGCTGTGTGTACATTAATGAGGAAAAAATGAACTTGAATGATTTTAGCAAATGGCTGCAATATAACAAAGAGTGAAAAATTTAAGGGGTCTGAATACTTTCCATTACCCGTTGTGTATATATATATATATATATATATATATATATATATATATATATATATATATATATATATATGATAATCAACAAAAGCAATCAAAATCAATGAAAGAGCAATAATATGCATTAATTATATACTAAATAAAAAGTAAACCGATAGAATAGAGTGAGCTAGTGTTGGAGGCCTTTTTGTTTTTGTTAATTGTATAATAAGTAAAAAGAAAACAAATAGAATATAAAAAGAACATGAGAGAGTGTTTTTTTAAGAATAGAATTAGAATAGAGATTTCTAGAGTTAAAGGCTCAAATAAAGATGGAAGAGTTGTGTTTTTAGCTGAAGAATATTCTTTATATATATATATATATATATATTCACTAGCTTTTCTATTCTTTTGTATTCTATGTTCTATATATATATTCAAAATATTAATAAAAGATTAAATATAAACCGCAGTAATCATACGGGAAATAAAATCTTTTTGTGTAGAAATGTTTCTGTCCGTCTGATCAAATAAAGTCTTAAAAACTGCTGAAATCACTTCTGTGTCTTTCGTGAGACTGAAAATGAAAGTCAAGCGCACTGAATTCTGGGATTGATTATTTCTAAAAGCAGGAGTAATTTTACTTGATTACTGTACTTAAGTGTTATTTTGGGATATTTGTACTTTATTCAAGTACAGTTTAAAGTGACTACTTGTACTTTTACTTGATTACTTTTATGAAGGAAAAACAGTACTTTTTGCTCCTTACACTTTTATTTCAACTTGAAAAGTACTGATTACATGTTTATGTGTTTATTTTATCTCACACTCATTAAATATGTGACAGAAGCTCAAACCTGCCGCTAATGAGGTTTGTTTTCATGCATCGAGCTCATCCTTCGTTAAAACTTTCATCAGATCAATTCCTGGCTTCAGAATGTATTTGCCGTCAAATATGAAGAAGCATATGAAGATAAGCTCAGTTTATTCATTATTTATTCATTATTTGTGTCTGTTTTGATGAAGTCATTAGCTGTCTGTGCACTATATTGACTGAATGCACAAATAAAATCAGTGATAAGAATTTAAACACAATTCATGTTTCATGATTACTTATTAAATTAAATGTTGCAAAAATCTACAAAAAGTGTGTAAATGAAGTGTGAGTCATGTTTAGTGATGTTCTGGGAGTCCATGAGTTGTATTATAATGATATATTGAGTAACTCTTAGGACTGTCAATGAATTATTATTTAATCTAAATGATTATGAAAATATGATTGGCTCATTAATTCATCTAATTAGTCATAAACAAATATATATAAATATCTGCTAGGAAAAAAAAACTCTAAATGCTCCAAATAAACAATTAAAAGATTAATTATTGTTACAGACAGCGGCGTTGAGTAGACAACACAAAAACATGTCTTTTTCAGAAAAGTCAATATAATATTGTATATTTTAATTCTATGTAACTCATCATTAATTCAACAAAAGTTATTATATTCTGTCTGGAATATATTTCTGGCCTCTGCATCACATCTGCCTCATTAAAGGGAACAAATTAAATGTAATCATTTACTGACCCTCATGCCATCCAGATATATATGAATGTCTTCAGATGAACACAAAGAAAGATGTTTAGTGCATATAATGCAAGTGTACAGGACGCTTCAAGAAGCACACAAAGTGAACACAACGCTAAAGTAAAAAGAAAGTATTTGTGTGTTTCTTCACACGCCTGTGGTTCTGCTGAAGAAGACATCAACAGAGGTTATGAGTTACTGGCGTCTTCTCTTGGTGTAGTTTTTGAAGCATCATCTTTGGACATGCCGTACACATGCATTATGTGCAGAAAGATTGATTAATTTTCTAAAACTCTTAGTTTGTGTTCTTCTGAAGAAAGAAGTCGTACACATATGGATGGCATTAAGGTGTAAAGCATGGATGTTTTGTGCTCCTCTGTGCTGCATTTTAATTTCCATTTACTTGCAGTTTTAATTAAGTAAAAGTTTCACAGAGTATCTGTACTTTAACTTGAGTTTAAGTTTTGAGTACTTTTTACCCCCCTTTCTAAAGCGAGCTGCTGATTTTGGTGCAGTAGATGATCTGGTTCTTCACACATAGTGCTGAAATCTGTCAATATTGCATCATTTCCAGTGTGTGTGTATCTTCTGCAGTCAGACTCACTGTTCTGGACGATGTCCTGCATCTTCTTCCAGACTCTGAAGGGCAGGTTGCCCAAGTAACGTGGCACATGAATCAAAGCTCCAGAAGGCGTCTGTGGATCCGGCTGTGATGAGATCTGGACTCTGGAAGAACATTCAGGATCAGAACCGCAGTGAATTTGGATCAGAAGCAGAGAGACCAGAGACACCAGCAGATCACTCACCTTTCCATTGAGACTGGAAACTCCTGCAGAACAAACACACCATTGATCATCAACACCTCAATCAATCAATCAATCAATCAATCAATCATCTGAAATCAGACCTTCAGAAAGCAGACGTCACTGGCTTTCATCATCTCCTCCATGTCTTTGATTGTGTGTGAAAGAGCTGAGATGTGTCTGTTCATCTCCTCCAGCTTCTCCTTCATCATCTGCTTCTTCTGCTCCTCTTCCTCCCTCAGTGCAGTGATTGTAGCTTCTTCTTCATCTCTGAGAAACTGATGGAGCTTCTCAAACTGCTGTTTAATCTGACGCTCTGTGTGCTCAGCTTGAGACTGAAATCAAACCACATTCACTTCAGTCGTCTCCATCAACACACATCAACACAATCACATCATTCAGATCTGAGAGAAACTCAGAGACCGACATATAACGCATCCAGAAGCAGATTGATGATCGTCGTTTACACAAATAATCAGCTGGAGTCCATTATATTAAATATATCAGATCATAACTGTATATAGTGATCTACAGCTACAGAGTAGCAACTACACAGAAGTAACCCAAAGAAGTGTTGCACTTGTGTTGCAGTGTGTGTTTACAGGCGAAGTGTCTGTGTCTGTTGGTGTAACCTCCACTGCTACTATTACTGCTGGTTATTCTATGAGCTCCCCCTGTCTGTTGGTTAATAAGCCAGATGGGACAACTATAGAAAGCTTAATGCAGATAAAAAGCCTGACTGTTATCCTTTACCACGGTGTGATGATTGTGTTGATAGAGTCGGCTCCGCTCAGGTGCCTTTAACCGATCGAGCAAAAGAGTTGTCTGCTTTTGTGACACCTGACAATTTCTTACAGTATAAACTTATGCCATCTGGAGTATGAAATGCATAAGCATCCTTTTAGTGTTGCAGTGGATGCCGGTGAGCACGGCTGGTGCTGCTTTAATGAAGGGGAGCTCGGAGGGCATAGAACATCCTGTATGTTGCTTCTCTAAGTTTAACTGCTATCAATGGGTTTACTCTACTGTTGAGAGGGAGGCACTTGCTTTAATTCTAGATGTTCTATACTTTGAAGTATACTTGGGATCATCCACCAGCCCTATAGTCATATGGATCACAACCCTTTGATGTTTATTAATACAATGCGGAATCAAAATCAATGCATTATAATAATAATAATAATAATTGGAGTTTGATTCTACAACAGTACCCACTAGACATTAGACATATCAGCGGCAAAGATAACATTATTGTGGACGCTCACATCTTGGGTTTTCTTTTTCCCTTTTAATATTGATTTTTCATTGCATTTAGACATATATTTAACATATAAATTTTTTTGTTAATTCTGTGGTTTTCAAACCTGTTCTGCAAGCACCCCTGCCCTGCACATTTTGCATGTCTCCCATCAGACACACCTGATTCAACTCATTAGCTCGTTAGTAGAGACTGCAAGACCTGAATTGGTTGTGTCTGACAAGAGAGACATACAAAATGAGCTGCAGGGGTGCTTGCAGGACAGGTTTGAAAACCACTGCCCTAGACAAAGAACACTGTTTATTTTTTATTGCTTAATTTCTTTTCCCGATAAATTATAAATCATTTAAACCCTATTTTGTTGTCTGTCTCTCTCTTTATGTTGTGGTCTTGGAACGAGCTGGACATTAACACTCTGGACTCTGTTTCCTCACCTTGATGTGTTCAGCTGTTTTCTTAAACTCTCCTTTCATTTTTCCATTGTGTTGAAGTTTCTCCTGTAATGATTTCAGTGCTGTATTCAGCTCCTCCTAAAATTAAATGAAATTAAAATACATAAAACAGAAAATAAAACAATACAATACAGCAATATGATCATATAATGCAGTGCAAAAGTGTTTGCACCCATGCAGATTTATTCTGTTTTTGTGAACATCTCATACTAAATTAATTCAGAAATTAAAACCTGCCATGAAACAAAGGCACAGTTTGTAAATGACAATGTTATTTATTGAAGCAAGAAAAGTTATCCAATACCAACTGGGTCTGTGTGAAAGTATTTGCCCCCGTAGTTATTAATTCCCCAAATCTATGAAACTTTATTGATAATGGAGTTCAGCTGAACTAAACACAACCAGCACTGATCAAATCAACACTTAAACAGGACTTTATAACAACATGCAGTTGGCTAAAAGTTGTTTCTCTCACCTTATATGATGAAACCACTTCACTGATGGGTCTGAATTTATGATTATCGTGTTGTTTTGAATCTCTGCACACTACACACACCGGCTGTTTGTCCTCCAGACAGAAGAGTTTGAGTTTCTCACTGTGTAAACTGCAGATCTCCTCAGATCCTGATGAACGCCTCTCATTTCTCTCCTTCAGGAACGACTCACACAAGTTTTTTAATGCGAGATTAGGAGGAGGTTCAGATTTTGAGGATCTTCTACTGCAGACGGGACACTCCTGAGTTTTCTTGCTTCTCCAGAACTTCTGAAGACACTCTTTACAGAAACTGTGACTACACGACAGAAGAACAGGATTCTTGAAGATTTCATGACATACAGGACAAGAAAAATCATCTACAGATAGTGAAGCCATTTTCAGTCTTTGAGCTCCAGCGATCTAAACTTTACTTTCACTTTCTGAACAACAGTTTAAAGAATGAATCACCACCAGAATCACAAAGATCTGCTGTCTATCCAGAAACAAACTTCACAAAGATCCTTCTGTAAAGTGTTCTTCTTGGTTCTTCACTGATGGCTGATTATTTATTGCTTTTGTCAGTAGAGAAGAGAGTCAGTGTGACACAAAGCAGAAATAACACGTCAGTCTCTTCCTGGTAAGAGCTGTAAGAGGGAGGAGTTTATGATCAGGTGAGTGTGTTTAAACAAGTCAGACAGAGACATCAGGATTTCTGCAGGTAACATTTAACAAATTCTATTCAAAATGAACTTGCATTAAAATGTTAAAATAAACTGATATAAACTCAAAAGACATAAAACAAAAAAGAACAATGAAAATACACAAATATTAACAATAAACCCCCAAACCCTTACATGCAGGTCTGGATTCAGAATTCAGAGGCCCCTGGACACAGTGTCTTGTGAGGATGCACCACTGCAGCATGAACAGCTGACATGTTTATGGAAGGCCAAATAATACATTTCAAAATAGACTCTGGTGCTGATGCTACTGTAATATCTGAGAAAGATATGAAAGCCTGAAAAATAAGATACCACTGAGAAAAACAAATGGTTTTGTGGGACATCATTTAGTCAAAAGGTGCTTGCTATTCAGGACCTCAGCAAAAACGGGTCATGACATGGATTTTTACAATTATTTTAAAGGGCACCTATTATACCCCTTTTTACAAGATGTAATATTGGCCTTGGGTGTCCTCAGAATGTGTCTGTGAAGTTTCAGCCCAAAATTCCCCACAGATCATTTATTATAACAGCTGGAAAATGTCATTTTTGGGGTCTAAAAACGAGCTGATTTGGAGTGTATTGACTTGGTCGGTGTCGTGTCATAGCTGTGTGGGCGGAGTCAGCGTGGGGGAAAACGAACGTTTCCCCCTCATTGGAAAAGCATGGTGTTGACCCAGAATGGTGTACATAAAATCATTTCTGCTGCTCGACAGAGCAAGATACGTCGAAAAACTGAGTCAGACAGTCGGACTGTCCGTGACGGTATCTGTGACTGGACAAACGACCCAACGAAGTGGCCAGAGGTGTCGTTCCCGATACTTTCTGTTACCTGATTGAGTCTCCAGGCAAGAGACCGCTTACTACAAGCCTATACGGGACGGCTTGTGAAAGTAAACATTAGTCGTTTTGTTTTGCTTAATCTTAATAAAGTGATAAAGACTAGAGTAAAAGCCTGTCATACTTTTTTATTTATATATTAAAAATAATTTTAACATTGACAAAACATAGGTAACATTAAAGGTCTACTGAAGCATTATGTGGTGTGTGCTAAACGTATAGCCTAATCATTTTCACAAATACACGCCATAAAATAAAAATATATAAAATAATATGAAAATATCCCTTACGAAAATTAACCGTGGTTACAACCAAAAAAACATGGTTATTATAGATAAACCATGGTAAAAACAAATTAATCATGTTTTACACTAACCATAGTTTAACCATGGTATTTGTAGTAAAACTGTGGTTAATAGGCTACAACTGGTAATAAAAACGCCCAAAAAACACGGCTAGCCTACATTTAATACCATTGTTAAATATCAGGGAGTGACATTTATTTGATGTGAAGGAGGGTTGCTGTAAAGCGGTGCAGGAGGACGGGACTAATGACAGGTCACTGAAGGGTAAGTCTAGTCTATCTGGAGTGCATATAAATATGAATATTAAGCTTGATATGTTTCATACGTTGTATATCCATAATAACTGCTGTCGGAGTTCTGATGTGTGCTACCCGCTCAGATGTGTTACCTCCGTCAGTTTATTCAGTATATAAATCTTCAGATCGGGTTTTTATTTTTAACTTATTAGAGGTACAGAAGGCCACACAGCAACTTTTCAGCATTGCACCAAGCAAAAATCAATCGAAATCATAACAAAAAGTAAAGCTCAAGCGTCTAACAAGGTCTCCGTACATTAATTCGAATGGTTTGTTTTCCCCCACGGCGTAAACGGATATGACGTTTTTGTGGGCGTTCCCAGCAATGCCGACCAAGTCAATAGCTTTAATGCAAATACGCTGCATATTCCCGCCCCGTCTCCAGAAGAGGGCATCGCGTATAGGTCTCTCTGTACTGCATATCCGCAGCAATAAACACAGCCGGTAGAAGCAATGTAACAGAGCGAGAGAACCGGTGTTCATCTGTACATATGGGAAGTCAAATGCACTGAAAGTGGGACGAAACAGCGCAATGTTACAGAGCTCGCGCGCGGATCAATGGACCGAGCCACGCTACTGAACGAATCTCGCGCTACGAACGGCACGAACTAATCTCACAAGCAGGGCGCTGATCAGTTAAAAATACTTACGCACACAAATACGGTTAAAACGCTGAGCACTAACGATATGACATTCACAAAGGAGTCTGGAGTGATACAGGTATTTAAGTAGATTTTGAGGCACATTACCTCGAAAAACGAAAGTAATCCACAGCGTCCTCAGCAGCTCAGATGTTAGGAGAAAATTATGACTCTCATGCTCATTCTTACATGCAAACACAGAGCATTGGGATTGCTTGCAAGACATTGTTGACGTTACATCTGCTCGAGCGCGGAGAAAATCAAGGACAGCGTAACCGCTAAGGGGCCGAAACTATAGCAACGCAGGGCTGTCAATCAACCCTGTGGCCCGGCCCTCCGAAATGTGACGTCACACTGCGGTGAGAGTGAAAACGGCGGGTTTAGTGAGACTGACTTGGTTTAAAGGGGATTAAAAAATGAGGAGTGGGTGGATTTTTATTATTGTGAGGTGGTTGTGTTCACACACATTTATGTCCAAACACCATTTAAAAGTGGATTTTGCATAATAGGTGCCCTTTAATATGTTTCTTGAGGTTTACATATAATGTTAATACAGTTTTTTACACATACACACACAAACTAATATATATATATATATATATATATAAAATATAATACATTTATGAGTGATTTATATGTCACTTTCTAAACATGTCTGAAAAGCAAAACTTTTATTCAAATTCTGATTCAACTCAGATTATATTTAGCCTAGAAAGAAAGTGTGCAGATAACTCTTCCGTAACTAGTTATGATATAGCTGGGGACTACTTTCAGGCGCTGCGTGATATCATTGCGCCTGCTGCAGCCATGGTACGGCAGCAAAGTTCCTTGATTATTACGCCGGAATGATAGCATGCACTGCTTTCCAAATTATTATGCAAGTGATATATCAGTAGGATTTCGGTACAATAAAGAGTCAGATATTTGTTTGTGTTGTTTTTCACATCTTTTTTGTTAACTGGTATCAATCTCAGACAGGTTTTTTCAATAGTTTGCCAGTTCTTCTTAAGTAAATGGAAACCCTACTTAAAGAGGTTGTTCCACATTATTAAGCAAGTCACAGTTCTTATGAAATATGGTGAGGAAGAAAGATCTTTCTGAAGATGAAAAGTATGAAACAATACAATGTCTTGCAAAAGGCATCAAAACAAACAATATTTCGCGAAAAGCAAATAGAAATTATTGACCTGTCAAAAGATTTGTGAGTGACTCAGAGCACAGAAGATCTTGGTCAGATAAAGATTTATTAAGGAAAGTTTTTGTCAAACAAATGAACTGTATTGTAATAGCAGCTGTAAAAAAGCCACTGCGGAGCAGCAAACAGGTGTTTGAAGCTGCTGGAGTCTCCAGATCCTCTTCATGCAGACTGCAGATGTGTGTAAAGCTGCGTTTCAGTCACTGCTAACCAAACCTCACAAAGAGAAACCTGCCAGTTTTAGCAGAACTGCAGAATTATGTTGTATTAAATATACCTAGGATAAGTTTGTAATATTGATGGCCCTAAAATTGTTTATATTTTTCAAATCTGAGTCTGCTTGATGCCTGCTCTGTCCAATAGCAGTGTTTTTTTTTTTGTTTTGTTTTTTTTGTAAATGCTAATGTTTTTGCAAATAAACTCTGAAATTCATGTAGCAGACACATGTTACTGTATCTTATCTCTTTGGAGCTTTATTTTATGAAAATATTTTGTTTGTTCAGCACTAATTGACTGTTCGCAAAGAGCTTGATTGACAGGTGATCTGACCAATCAGAACACAGATATTATGTGCCGCCGCTGCTATCTGCCATCTTGCCCGACAGCTACGGCCCAGTGATGCCAACTTAGATTTAGCAACTTTTTTCTAAAGAGATATTACACACAGCAACAATATATTGGGAGATTTGCCACCATGGGTGTTAAAATGAACACTTTACGGGTGAACATACAGGTCCATCTTTGCTAGTGTTAAAACAACACTGACGAAAGTGTTTATTATACCAACACTGTGTTAGTGTTTAGTTTCCTAGTGTTTCATCACTCAAGGTGTTGAGAAATTATTACTCGCAAGTATACACATTTAACACTTTATGGTGATTAATCCCACACACCCAGTGTATTTATTTAATGTTGGTTTAATGTGAATTTTGTAAATATTATTTTAAAATGGTAATGCAGATTAAATTTAAAACATAAACCCATATATATTTTTCAAAAACCAAGTGACTATGAATTTATTTGAACATTTATTGAAATTTTAATATATCAAACATACAACTGAATAAAACAGCTGTTAGTCTCAAATGCATCTTAACACTGTTTGGTATGAAAATACACATTCATTATGATAAATATTTCTTTATAAATCTCTACTGAGTTTAAAACAAGTTCATTTTTTTTGTAACTAGGTAGAAAAATAAGTTAACACCATAGGACATCTGTGCATCAAACAAAGAAACATTCCTTAAATTGTCCTTGTTCACTATACAAACATGTTGAGATGCAAATAATCTGCATGGACATTTTCAATAGAGGTTGACTCTTTTAACAAGTAAACATGCAGTGCAATAACAACTTTAAACTGAAAATACAACAACAATTTAACATGCATCCTTAAAATCATCAATGTTAAACACTGTCTGGTTTGAAAATAGACATTCATTCTGATAAAATATACAATTTCTTTAAAAATAGGCTAAATCACATAAATCTTTTAAACAAGTTCATTTTTTGCAACTATGTAGAAAAACGAGTCAGCACCATAGGACATCTGTGCATCAAACAAAGAAACATTCCTTAAGTTGTCCTTGTTCACTATACATACATGTTGAGATGCTTTGTCAAATAATCTGTAGGCACGGACATGTTCAATAAACATCGACTCATAGTCTTTTAACAACAAGAAAACTTGCTCTCTGAGCAATAATATATTTAGTATTTTGCTGAAAACAGGCATTCCGTCAACAATATCAGAACACACGAAAAGGCCAACTCTGTACTCTGCTCCAGAGCATTTTACCCACTTTGTATGTCGAATTTCAGTTTGCGAATCAATGCAAAGTTGTTCAGAAATCTCCTCAAAATGATCCAGACACAGAAGTTCATGTACCTTCACTGATCCAGATTCCAGAGAATTGTAATTCATACATTCCCAGTGATAGGCCACAGCAAATTGGTGTTTTTTTTGCCAAAGACACAGTCAAATTCTTAAAGTTCTTTATGCAGTTCTTAAAGAACTTATGTTTGGCCTCAAACCTCATTGACCAAACATGCAACAATGGACCAATTCTCCGAATACAGCGAGGATAATGTATCATAAAATGATGTTTAGGTATCAAGTTTCTAGATGGGTAGAGCTCCTTAAACAGCTGATGATGGTCTTTAATGAGGTGTTTCAAAAACACAGTCATACCTTCTGTGACTGACGGTGAGAACACAATGTTGATGATCTGCAAAAGCAACAGTAACAAATACCAATGCAGGTTTCCCTGAGGAATAACATCACCAAAAATCAACGGTATGTTTGTTATTAAACAAAGAGTCTGTGTAGCATTTAATCCAATGCAGAGTTGAATTTGTATAGCAAATCTGTGACTTGAAAACAAGGGGTGATTTTTAAAATAAGTTCCATCACAGAAATCTTCTAAAATGTCACTTTGAGTGCAGTCCTGCATGAAATTACACACATCAGAGTTCTTCAAAATAAATTCTAATGTTTTTAGTATTGGTATGTAAATAAATTGATCATTAACTGGGAGTTGCTCATATGCTCCTGTCTGTCTATTTTTCTTGGTGTCATACCTAATGCCTAAAGACACCTCAACTGGCTGCACTATACCCCACTTGCTACAGAAATACTGTTGTCTGTATTAAGAGCACTGAATGGATTATCAAAACTTTCAAAAACATTCTCTAAACTTTCTCTGCTTGAATTATTTTGTGAAACGATGCTCAGGACTTTGTCCTTGAGGTTACAAGTGTTCTAGGCTTTCTATTGTTGAAGAAACAACAGAATTTGGTACATTACTTGCCATCAATGTTGAAATAACTGATGCACACATATCCAGGCTTTGAAATGATGTTGTAGGTTGCTGTGGGCTGTCAGGTGTCTCACATATATGGTCAACATTTGTCTCTTCAATAGAAGGTAACTCTGGAGCCTTTGTTTGATGGATGGGAGCTGCATCCTTTTCTGCCTTATCCTCATCTTCACAATGGATGTAATGTAAATGCTTCCGGAAACCAGAATAGGTGGTAAACTGTAAGTTGCATCCCTCTTGTGCACAAATCAGTTTCAGCCTCTTTCCTGGGTACATGCCATGAGCTAACTTCAGGTGTCGAAACAATTTAATGCTTGTACCCAGCAATGACTTGCAAATAAAACATCTCATCATCATCATGTACTTCTATTAAACTCAGTAACTGTTTAACAGTTTTGCTCTTAACTCTCGAGTGCGTGATGATTGGTTGGATGTGCTAGGATGGATTTTGTAGACTGTTGTCTGGATAAAGGTGAGCATGTTGCTGAGAGATGGGACATATTGCGCACCAAAGACAAAATGAGCTTTAAAAAGCTTATCAAAAGCTCCAAGTGAAGTACTTGCTTGACAGGGTATGACATTCTTGTCGACCACAATGTAGAACTTGAGCACATCTGCCTTGGTTTGTCCAGTGGCCAGAAGATAGGGCTGCCTGTCCTCCACCTCTGAGAGATGGTCCTCCAAACTTCTGCAGGACTGATTAATAATATAAAAATTACTTAAATGCCATAAATTCTAGTATACATTTTAAAATCTCAACATAGTAAATAAGCCACAAATACAGACTCTTAAGAGCAAATAACATCTTTGAAAAAGAAAAACCCTACATGTTTTAGAGTTGTAATAGTTAACTATTCTTACGGTTTCGTAAACAGTTTGGATATTTACTGTGCTCAAAAAAAAAAAAAAAAAAATCCAGAACATAAGCTAACCTTTTCAGATTTTAAGAGGCGATCAACAGCATCTCTCACACCGATCTTGGCTGCTCTCTTCCTTCCAGAGGATTGGGGCGCAAGGAGGTGTAACAGCAAAAGCAGGGAGGCTATGTCACTATCCCATTCTATAATAAAAGGACACATTAAGGACAGAAAGAGAGCACATTTTGTCAGCTTTCATAAATACAAATTTAATATGCAGCATTTTCTAGAGAACTATCAAACACTTTTACCTTCATCACTGTTGTCTCCGTTGTTTTTTTCAGCAGATTCCAGTAGCTGTAGCAGGAATGCAGATGGATTTAGAGTTGTTGCCTCCTTAATCACATTTTCCTTGAAGGAGGTATTCCACTTCTCTAAAAATCTGGATGCTGTTTCCAGGCCAAACATCGAAGCAAAGTCTTGCTGGATCTGAAGAAAAAAACAGTACCAAATAATGACATCAGAAATTGGTAACAAATGAGCACAAAAAGTGTAGTCAGTAAAAAATTTAAAAAATCAAAGATGTTCATAAATTATGTGCTGATCCACGCTGATATATGCCTCATAACTTAACAGTGAGTCGATGCTCACTGTAATTGTGTTAAATACGGCAGTTTAAAGCTGCGGTGAAGAAGTCAACAGATTAAGCCTGTGAAGGATTTAGGTGGATGCAAATATACAGTCTTAATTAAATCTTTCCTCATTACACGTAGAAATCCTCTGCTGCTGCCTTTCTTGCCAAAAGTGTTGCATTTTAAGTGAGCGGCAGTTTTTAACTGCTCCGGTGATGCATGCTTCATTGTTTGTTTGTTTTTAACTCAAGGTCACTTGCATTTAGATTATGATTGACAGCTTTTACAACTTTCAACAGCTTTACACAATGGCCTAAAGCATGTGTTCCCTGCATGTGGACACTAAACTCAACGAGAATCATCTTATCTGGCTGTCTATTCTAAGCAAGGGATAGTCCACCTTAGGTGAAGGTTGCTGCAGAGAAGTTAAAATCTAATACTTTGGGTTGTTAAGTTGGCAAGCATGAATACTCACCAGACCCTTGGTGTCCAGGAATCGAGGAAAAATGTGAAAGATGGATGTGGACTTCTTCGGGTCCTTTACAATCTCTAGACGGTACTGAAAAGTTTCTTTCATCTTCCAGGAGATGAGATCACGATCAGTGCTGTGTTTAAGGAGTGAGATCGCTTCCTGGCAATCATCGCCTGTTAGCTGATCTGTAAGACAGACTTTTTCCTCCATTCTAGGACCACAAGTTTTCTCATTTGATCGAGAGGGCATTTTACAACTAGTGTTTCTCTGAACCGTCTTCAGGCGATTCATAATAAAACATGTGCCTCTCTGTGCATCATAGTGTTGTTCCTGTCAAAGAGACAAATTTGGGAAAAACAAATACATTAAAAAGCTAAGATTTAAAGTTTCAAACATCTTGAACAACAAGCAGAGATACTTACATAGCCTGTCTTCCCTTCAGGATCTTTTAGGTTTGGAAAGAGAGTAATAATGCCAAGGGCATACATCTCTCTTGAGACCTTAAGTGGTATCCTTCTGCAATAATAAATAATAGACAATGAAACCAAAGATTAGTCTATTCTGTTCTGTTCACTTGGGGTTAAAACAATAGTATCTATTACAACTGTTCTTGGTACACTTGGTGTAACAAAGCAATATTAATGTTACAATATTTCAAAAATGTAATACAAACATTTCTGTCTGTTCCTCAGCCCAAACTGATTGGATCACTTTAGAAAACCTGTGTTAAGAACCTAGATAATGTATTTGTTTAATATTAACTTCATCTAAGTCATTTGTGACCCTGCCCGTGAAAACCCAGCTGAAGTCATTTTATTGTGATTCACTCATTCTGTGAAAATATAACATTGATATATTTAATATTGTCTGAGTAAGGCCGTGTCAAAGATTGAAATCATAGTTAAATTAATGGTTGAAATCAAACTTTGATGCTTGTTATATCAGAATTAGATGAGACTTTAGTCTGGGTTTCACAGGCAGGGTCACATTTGAATAAGTTGGAAGTACAGACATATGAACACATTTTATGAACAAAGCTTACCATTCTTGTTCAGTCATGTGTGCAACTAATATATTAATCATCTCCTTTCTTTTGGATGTCGGCAGATTACCAGTGTCTTTATAGTGCTGCATCACTTCTACACCACCAGGTTTGCACTTTAGGATGTCTTCAATTGTCTAAACAGACAATACCAAAATGTACACTCATTCTTTAAGCTGAGTTACATCCCTTGTCTTACAGACCTCTTTTGCAAGCTTAGAATCATCCAACCTGGGTCTCTTAGAAGGGCAGGCAGAAGTTTTGTTGCCTTCATTGCATTCAGTAAAGGTTGAAGACTTGCTGACAGACTTCCCATCAGTCAGAAGGGAGGACAACTCATGTGCAGAAGTGGAATCTGTATACAGCATATAAAAATATTACTTGCAAAAATGTAAACATCACCATTTTAAAATAAGACCAAACAAGTATAAACATAATTACCATCATTAGTATGTAAACTAAAGCACATGCCCCTTTCAGCAACAAGTTCAGCAAATACATCCACGTCCACTTCTGTAGAGGTGTCATCCGTTACCCTAACAGGTGTCTGTTCTGGAATGGCAAATGCTTTTTGCTGTAAAACAATAACTTCGTTACTACCCTACATTTTTTTTTTTATTAAGCAAAGACATTAAAGTACTCTGTGCATTTACCGCATAGTACAGCTTAATTTAGAGACTTGCCTTCAGTGACAAACAACAAAAAGCATGGCTCTTTGAGTTTTACATATTTTCTAGTGTCCCTATATTGTGTTCTTGCCTTTACTGTCCAACCTGTAAAAGGTAAGCAAACTTGAATGACATTTTATACAAACAAATGACACATAAAAATACAAATACATAATATACAAATTCAAAAAGAAAACTAATAGAATTTTAATTTGTCACTAAATGCTTGACAACATTCCAGTGTGGGCACAGGCGTCGTTTGATGTTTTTGCCAGTGAGTGCTTATCCTCCATAGAAAAAAGCAAACTAACAGACTCAATATAATAAGGTCACTTTGTGCTTTACTACAGATTCTGTTTAATACCAACACACATATTACAGTAAAAACTACCACGTGCCTAGGTCAATTGTAAAAACAATTAAAACTTTATATTCACACATAAGCACTAAATACTGTTACAGATTTACAATACCACAAATATAAAGCTAGAACTAAGTTGTACAGAAAGAATCTCTTATGTCAGGCCAACTAATGCACATCTACTCAACTAATACTAATACAAAATAAGACAAAAAATGCCTCGGTGGGAGAAACAAACCTCCCACACAAGAAAATATTATTTCAAGAGCAATTAATTCGATTAAGGTGTGCTTTCTGGTTTGCATGACATTTCAAAATACCAGAATTAACCCGTAGTTACGGAATGAAAGATATAAACGGATTTATTAAGGTTGGGAACCCTAGAAAAGATACTTTCGCCAAATGACAAATAAACTAAGTTTAACATTAACTATCCAAATCATGTCAGTTTCAAAATGACGCATAATGTTGGTATCACACAGAAAATGCTAAAACTGCTACATTAACAAAACGGTTAAAATTAGCAGAGTGGTAATGAACTTACGTCTTTCTCCATCGTCCTCCATTAACGAATTTAGTAGTCTCACCGCTTCACTTTCAGTCATGGTGCTGTCCTACGAATAAAATTACCGTATCAGTCTTGTCATTTACTAAACGTTAAAACATCTTTTAAAATGGACCTACAATTTTTTTACATCTTAGTTTAACGTTACCCGTGAAATGGTAAACTCAAGACTGAACGGCAGATCAAAAGCGCGCGAAATTAAACTGAGGTAAAAAATGCTGACAGAGTTAAGACAACCATATACATTACTGATTATCGATATTACGATAATTTAATACTTATTTTATTACTTAAGAGTATGCAGTGTGGACTTTGTGTATTAATCTTATGATAAATTAGAAATGATCATAACTTACTTTGACCGTGTCAATGTCTGGGTAAAATGAGGCAAATAATAAGTTATTATAAAACAAATACAATTTGCTTTAGTGATGATACACGTTCATAAATAAATCACAAGTTGATAAATGAAGGTAACACTTTATAATAACTGCACGCTATGAATCATTTGATAAGCATCAGTAAATAGTTAATTCATCATTTATAAAGCATTGGCCCCACATTAATAGACATTAGTAAGCAGTTTATAAATACAGCTATAAATGCTTTATTCTTGATTTATAAGCATATATATAATATGCTTAATAATCATATTTTAATACTTTATTAAGGATAAATTCATCATTTCTAAATTAAGGATTACATTACTTACAAACCAGTTAGTTAGGAGTTGTCAGTGGCTCATGAGATCGTTTAGAAAGTGTTAGTAAATGATTAATAAACTCTTTGAATGCACATTTATACATCTTATTATTCAGACATATAGTAACAGTTACTCAGTGTTTTAATAAATGATTTATTAACACACATTTCTGCTGTAATTCATGATTAATTCAGGTAGTTATAAAACATTTACTAGTTGTCAGTTAACTATTTTTGTGAGCTCATCTAAAGTGAGGACTATTTATGCCTTGTAAAGCATTTACAAATGAGAGTTAAAGACTCAGTTATCTTCTAAACAGAAAAAGGAAAAACAACACAGAGGGATACAGGACATAGAAATATTTATTTCAAGATGCAAAAGAAATGAAACTGTACAACTGTACATATTGAATACAAAATAAATAAATAAAATAAACCTCTGCAAAAATAAAATTGTACAACTGAACACATAAATTAACATAAAATGAATTGATATATAAAATGAAAAATAAACCTATGCAATGTCATAGAAAAATAAAAATTCCTGCACACCTGTGCAGTAAAATGCAACTAGGACTCTGCAATCAGATATAAAAATACATTTCTGTAAAGTGCAAACATTGCTGAATGTAAATTTACCAGTGCCAACACTGGATTATAAAATACAACAAAAAAACATTTTTTATAAAACAATAATATTATAAAATATTTCAAAACTACCTCAGTACTAACTTTAAAACATTACAGAACAGCAGTGCAGATTGTGGATGGATTTCAGTTCACTGTAAAACTTTAATTTGATTTTGTAAGACTTAGTGTGAAAACTTCCCCAGATCCTCGGTCAGTTCACTTTCGTTTTAGGGGCAGCAGCTTACCGGAAGCCTTAAAGGCTTTGATAGTATCTTGTACAGCTGGATCCTCCTGAATTACAGCAGCACACTGTGTGGCAAATGCACTAAGTTTAACCTGACTGCTGTGGTTTTTAAGGAGTTCCTTATACTTGTCAGGTGCAGCTATGTAAAGCTCTGCGATTGGAGCATTGACCACTACCGTGTTCCGGTCCACGCCAGCATGTTTGAAAGCAGCTGACATGGTCCCTCCTCTACTGAAGTGCCGGAGAATATTTTTGTATCGGGCCACCACTTGCTGTGGTGTTTGGGCTATAATTCAGAAAAAACAGAATTAGTGTTAATATTTGTTTTTATTATTTTCACACACCCTTTGACACACTCAACACACACCTGATTCATAAATTGTTTCAATCTGCAGTATGACACAGAGTTGTTTAGTTGTGTGCTAATTTTTTTTTTTTTTTTTTTATTTGGTATGATATTTTGCTATGTGGATCTGATTTATTGGTTTGTTTGTTTTTTTACACAGTGCTTTAGCTAACCAAATAATACTTCTCTTAAGGGTAGTTTCTGTAGTTTACTGTATGTTCTTCCATAGTAAAGTAACTGGTACTTATGAAGTTATGATTTAATGTAGCAAAAGCTGCTCAAGTCACCCTCTTATTTAGTTAAGTCTACCAGGTTATTCCTCTAAATCCCCAATGCAATTTTTATGGCTCGCACACAATGTGACATCATACAGGAAGAACCAGCCAAGAGAGAAACAACTAGGCCCATACAGCAGACATACTCTACCGTTCAAAAGTTTGGGATCAGTAAGATTTTTAATGTTTTTAAAAAAAAGTCTCTTATGCTCATATAGACTGCATTCATTTGATCAAAAATAAAGAAAAACAGTAATATTGTGAAATATTATTACGATTTAAAATAATGGTTTTAAATTTTAATATATTTTTTTAAATATTAACGCAAAGCTGAATTTTCAGCATCATTAGTCTTCAGTGTCACATGATCCTTCAGAATCAGAATCCTTCAGGATTCTTTGATGAATAATAAGTTAAAAAGAATGGCGTTTATTCAAAAAAAGCAATCTTTTCTAACAATATAAGTCTTTACTATCACTTCTTATCAATTTAACACATCCTTGCCAAAAAAAAAAAAAGTATTATTTTTTTAAGAAAATTTATTGATTCTAAACTTTTGAATGGTCATAGAGCTGTGCAAAGAATCAAAATGAATATTATTACAAAGGATTTCTATTTTGAATAAATTATGTTCTTTTAAACTCTTTTTATTCAAAGAATTCAGGAAAAAACTAAAAAATAAAAAAAACAGTTACAAAAAGAAAAAGCAGCAAAAACTGATAATAAATCAATGTATTAAGACTGATGAAGGATCATGTGACACTGAAGACTAGAGTAATGACTGATGAAAATTTTGCTTTGATGAGAGGAATAAATTATATTGTAAAGAATATTAAAATAGAACACCATTATTTTAAATTGTAATAATATTTCACAATATTACTGTTTTTGTCTTTATTTTCAATTGAATGAATGCAGCCTTGAAGAGCAGAAACTTCTTTAAAAAAAACATTAAAAATCAAACTGATCCCAAACTTCTGAACGCAGTGTAAGCAGTGGCAAACCATAACCCAGTGAGTGGTTCGAGTGTAAAAAGCATTCTAACCTCTCTGACGTGTCTTCTTTTCCATTTTCTTTGACTTCTTCCCATGCTTTTTCCTTTCCCCTTTTTTCGTCCTCTTTTTCTTCCTGTCCTCCTCTGAGGATGTAGAGGAGTCAGACACAGTATCAGAGGAAGATTCATCTGAGCTGTCATGAGAGGAATCTGAAGACAAGGGAATCGCCTGGCTGGAACCTGTGTCCTCTCTTTTAAGAGCTGTTAAAATGGATACATACATAAGGCTCATCACATGGTAGTACACAGGAACACAAAGCTGAACTCACATAATAAGACTCAACTGTACTGTAATTTGAACACGTGTGTTGTGAAACTTACCTGACACCAGTTGCTCTTTTAAATAGTCCCTCTCCTTGGTCAGTTCATCTCTTTTGCCACTCTACTCTCAGCTTACACATCTCCAACTCATGGGATTTTCTTTTGTCTGCCAGATGTGCAGTGGGGCCACAGAGACACCTAATGGAAAGTAAATGTACATTATTGAATTAACTGAGAACGTTCCATTTACTTTCTTTTTATCTAACAAACTCTCATCCCGCGCTGCCCTGTACATTACACAACGTGAGTCAAAATGTCATTACAAAAGTGAACTGTTGACAGCCAACCTGCCTGAGAGTGCATGCAGTGCGGCACATCCCACTCGCAGCGCCCGCCCCCCTGCGAGTCCCCAGTGTGTTTAGCGATTAGCTTGCTAGCCATCATCAATAATGTGTGCCATTAAACAGAGTAACATACTCACCACTAGTGTCACTGACGCACGTCTTCTCCAATGCATCCATTTCCACGCTGTCGTTCCTTTTGGCCCGCGTCCGCAGGCCTTTTCGACTTTTGACGGAGTTCTCCATGTTAAGTTAAAACACTGCTGCACAATTCCTCTGTCTCCCGTTGATGACGTTTGAAAGCGCGCGTTTTCCTTTGTCCCATACTGATTACGTATGAAAGCGGGAGCTTAATTTCTCACGCCCATCACAAACTAGCTGTCACTCTACAACATAGACTGTATAAAAACAGCTCTACAATCACCGCTATCTAAAGTAATTGTTTAATAAAAAAATTAAAAAATGAAATTTACCCAGCTAAAGAAGATCATTAATGAGCCAAGCTCTATAAAGAAAACCCTGAAGCTTATTAAGTGGCTTCAGAGAAGGAAACTGCTAAAAACAAAAATTAAATGCAGAATATGCCATCGGAAGATGAAAATGAAGAAAAGGACGAACAGTGGAGATCAATATGCTTGGTAAGAAATAAACACACACACACACACACGTGTATGTATGTATGTATATATATATATTTGTAAAATAAATCGATGTTTTTTTTTTGTGTTGTTTTTTTTACAATAGGATTTGTCGACAAATTGCACATGGGGGAAGGGCAAGACAAATTTCTCTCAGGCACAAATCAATCTTCAGTGGATCAAAGGTCTCCTTCAGCAAGTGGATGCAGTTCATGTACAGGTAGGCAAGTAATAACAGTTGTAATATAAATAATATAAACACTAGTATTTTCAGCAGCTAAAAAATGGTTTTAAGTCAGTTATTTCTATCTTTTGCTGTAGTGTGTCAGGAGGAAATATCAGATTACATTTCCAAACATTCATTTAGCCATTAACTGTAATAATCCAGTGAGATTTTAGTGCTCCACACAGAGATGTGATCTGATCATCATCAGTCTGTCTGGAGTGACATGAAAAAACTGAGACAGATGAAATCCAGAAGAACTGTGTCTCAAGACGCTTCAAGAGACCTACCTGCAAAGCTACAGTACTGCTAAAAGTTTTAGGCACTTGTGTAAAAATGCTGTAAAATGAGGATGCTGTCAAAAATAATGTCATAAATAGATTTTCTTTATCAATTAACTTAAATTAAATCAACATTTGGTGTGAGCATCCTTTGTGTTTAAAGCAGCTTTTGTCCTCGCTGCACTCGAGCAGAGTTTCTCAGGAGCTTCGCAGGAGGTTTCTTGAAGCAGAGACACAGTTCTTCTGGATTTAGTCTAATTTTGTTCTTTTTCTTCATGTCATTATTACAGTTAATGGCTAAATGAATGTTTGGAAATGTAAACTGATATTTCCTACTGACACACTCCAGCAAAAGATAGAAATAACTGACTTCAAACCATTTTTTAGCTGCTGAAAATACTAGTGTTCTAATCATTTTGCACACCACTGTATATCATAAACTCACTTTGTTGCTGTTCTCTATGTAATTTGCATAAAATGTGCAATATTTAAAATAATTCATACAATGTCAGTAAACGCAGGAAACGCTGTCTGCATCGAGCTCGCAGCATCCTTAAGGACTCCTCTCACCCAGCCCACAGACTGTTTTCTCTCCTGCCCTCCGCAGGCGTTTCAGGTGCCTCCGGACCAGGACCAGCAGACTAAAGAACAGTTTCTTCCCCAGAGCTGTCTCTTTACTGAACTCTAACCCCGTTGATCCACTCCCTCATATATTATTAACTCTTCTCTCCTACCTCACATCGGCCTTATTTGCACTACTGAATGTAAATATTTATCACAGTAACAACTGTTTACTTTTGTATCTTGCACTACCATACCTAAATTGGACTATACTCATTTGCACTGCCGACTGTTGTTACATTATCAATGCTTACATTAATATTTTGCACCGTATGTCTAATTGTAATACGCAATCACTTCCACTGCACTTTTACACCTTGTTTATAGTAATAGTCATCTGTATATATATTATATTGATAGTACATATCACCTGTAAATTCTGCCTATAGTAATAGCCATCTGTATATTTATTCACTATACATATTCACTTGTAATTTCTGTATATTTATTCACTATACATATTCACTTGTAATTTCTGTATATTTATTCACTATACATATTCACCTGTAAATTCTGTTTATATTAATAACCATCTTTCTATATATATTTATACATATACTCAGTACATATCCTTGTCCTGCACTTATTCAACCATTGTATATACTGCACTTGCTACTATTGCACTTCTGGTTAGACCTAAACTGCATTTCGTTGCCCTGTACCTGTACTTGTGTAATGACAATAAAGTTGAATCTAATCTAATCTAATCTAATTTCCCATAAACAGAATTACATGTTCTATTTGCCCTTAAAGGTTTTCTCAGGGTCTACGGTTACGCCAGATAGACATGATGGATGACTGCATTGCAGGTAGTTCAGCTACTCTTAGTAAAATGGCAAAGAAAACAAGGGAGGTCTGTGTCACAGCAGTTGAAAGGATGAGACGGCGTACAGGCCAGCAACTTGGTGGAAGAAGAGAGTTCGTTGTGATCGACGAAAGCCATTTTCGGCACAAAAGAAAGGTATGTTATAGCAATAGCGACTGTAAATAAATGTGAAATGTAGTTACCAAAGTTATTGTTATTATAATCTATCTGTTTATGTCTGTGTTTTGTTGTGTTTTTTTCTCCATTAGTATGGTAGAGGAAGAATGGCTGGTGGGTGGAAAAGAAAGAAGTGGGTCTTTGGGATGTTAGGTGTGAGGCATCAACAGCAGCAAAGATCTGGAAAACCTATTCTACGTCTTCTGGAGAGAAGATCGCGAAGACATCTAGTGCCCTTGATTGCGCATCATGTGAGGCCTGGGTCATCAATTATCAGTGACGAGTGGCGTGCCTATTGCATACTCCCCACACTAGGGTACAACCATCACACTGTCAACCACAGCAGGTGGTATGTAGATCCCCACACTGGTGCCCATACCCAACATATTGAGAGGGCCTGGAGATCCTACAAGGAGCAGATCTGGAGGCTTAGGGGAAATCGGACAGAGAGTTTGCTTTCTGACCACCTTGCAGTGATTGAGTGGAATGAATGGCTGGCAAAGAAACACTCTGATGGTGCATTTGGCAGACAGATTCATGACATTTCAAGAAAGTACAAGTAGTGAAATGTAGAATTTATTTTATTTTATTTATTTTGTGTTTTTATTAAGTTTTTGTGTGGAATTTTTGGCACTTAGAGAAAATCAAATTTAAAATTTCATGGCTCAGTTTCATGGCTGTGTTAAAATTATGTGCCAAAAAAAGTATATATATATATATATATATATATATATTTTTTTTTTTTTTTGCACATAATTTTTACACAGCCATGAAACTGAGCCATGAAATTAAAAATTGTATTGCATTTTATATTAAGTATATTTTTGTAATTCATTTTTGCAGAGGTTTATTTTTCATTTTATATTAAATCGTTTTATATTCATTAATATGTACAGTTGTACAGTTTCATTTCTTTTGCATCTTGAAATAAATATTTCTATGTCCTGTATCCCTCTGTGTTGTTTTTCCTTTTTCTGTTTAGAAGATAACTGAGTCTTTAACTCTCATTTGTAAATGCTTTACAAGGCATAAATAGTCCTCACTTTAGATGAGCTCACAAAAATGTTTTATAACTACCTGAATTAATCATGAATTACAGCAGAAATGTGTGTTAATAAATCATTTATTAAAACACTGAGTAACTGTTACTATATGTCTGAATAATAAGATGTATAAATGTGCATTCAAAGAGTTTATTAATCATTTACTAACACTTTCTAAACGATCTCATGAGCCACTGACAACTCCTAACTAACTGGTTTGTAAGTAATGTAATCCTTAATTTAGAAATGATGAATTTATCCTTAATAAAGTATTAAAATATGATTATTAAGCATATTATATATATGCTTATAAATCAAGAATAAAGCATTTATAGCTGTATTTATAAACTGCTTACTAATGTCTATTAATGTGGGGCCAATGCTTTATAAATGATGAATTAACTATTTACTGATGCTTAACAAATGATTCATAGCGTGCAGTTATTATAAAGTGTTACCAATGTTTCTTTGTGACTCTCCGTGACACTGTGCCTCGTTTACAAAACAACATCCTCCGACATGATCCGGGACGCCATTAAAAATAAACAAAAATGAATCTCGCATTTATGAGTGATTTATATGTCACTCTCGAAACATGTCTGAAAAGCAAAACTTTTATTCAAATTCTGATTCAACTCAGATTATATTTAGCCTAGAAAGAAAGTGCGCAGATAACTCTTCTTAAGGCTGGGTCACACCAAGCCGATGGTCGGCCGTTGGCTCTCGTCGGGCAGCGTCTGTCGGGTTAGTTTGTTTGGTGTGTTCACACGTCTGCTCCAGTGGCGGAGCCAGAGGGTGCCACTTTAAATCGAGGACGACCCGAGGATTAGAGAATGGTTTCAAGATAACGACGAATAATAAAACATCATATTTGAAGTAAGTTCTAAGGTTAAGCAAAGCATCAGGTTTGTTTGCTGAGTAACTTTTATTATCCGCTGTGTAAGGCTTTGATATCAATTAATCAGATCAGAGAGACCGATTCGCAATTTAGTCTAACAATTACGCTTAATCTTAATCTAGTATTATACGCACATACCATGCAGTTTGTAAGTTACAGTACACAAATATTTAGCTAATACAGGGAAGCAGGCTACAGGTGTCATTGTTCAGTGAGTTAACATTAGCAATCTGAAATAGATTAGCCAGCTCAGTTAACGTACTTACTTCAGAATAGGGCTAGCCATTATCAAACTGGTAACTTAGACTGGTAGCTGATTTTAATGCGCAGTTATGATAATGGGGATTTCTAATTAAGATGAGAATGTTGCTAACTGGATGTTTAGATGTAACAAGACATTTTTGCACGGGGCCAGTTAAACATGAAAAGAAAGGGAGAGAAATCAGACTTCTTTTTAAAGAAGCACAAACAGGCGGATCAGATTCAAACAGACTCCACGCCTTACACCGGATCCCAGAGCAGCTCCACACCTGAGACCAGTCAGAGTCAGTGTGGTCAGACTTCAGCTCCACCAGCAGCTCAGAGCATCTACCAGCCAATCACATGCCAAGTTCAGAATTGAAGTATCAGGTTTTAAAAGATGATTTTGTCAGATTAAAGGGACAGTTCACCCAAAAATTAAAATCCTGTCATCATTTACTCGCCTCCATGTTATTCCAAACCTGTATGATTACAACACAAATAAGTTATTTTGAAGCATGTGTCATAAATAGATGTATCAAGGGATGACACTGAGACCTCTGAGCAAGACGTCATTGAGCCCCTTCCAACTGCATCAAGCACCAGATTTGCTGTTCCAATAGGACCCAGTGATAGGTCAGAGTGACACTTTAAACTACACATTTTAGTGAGCAGCTGTCAGTTAGCTAATGTGTTGAGTCCTTAATCGTACATTTCCATAGAGATATGACACATTTTACATTATACTGTTATTTTATTATAATATTACTTATTTTGCATTTCAGACATCTCAAGATCCAGAGAAGAGGCTCATGTACAGATTCTGGGTTTAAGCTCCATTTAAAGGCAGAGCATCATATCAATGCTATGTATGCTTGGAATCAGCATAAAATGGCTATTAACCGCAACTTATCAATGTTGGATCTCATTAATGAGGAACGGAAAAAGAAAATGGAGGAAAAATGTGTTTACATTTAAACAATTGCCGATGTGCTACTGTTAGCTGCCACTCAAAATACAGCACAGAGTGGTCATCGAGAGTCTTTCGAGTAATTATTTTGACAATCTAAGAAGAGATAGTAAAGCATGACCCTCTCCTTGAGGAAAGGATGAATGCATGCGGAAATGCTAAGTACACAAGCCACCGAATCCAGAATGAAGTTCTTAAGGGCTTAGCTGAGATGGTGCAAAGTGAATAATAAGAAAAGTAAAAGAAAGTGAAGTCTTTAGTATAATTGTAGATGAAACCAAAACATTTAAAGAAAAAAGAACAGATTTCTTTAGTTGTGTGGTATTATTACAACGGGGCCATCCATGAAAGTTTTTTACACTTTTACACATTTTTCAAAACATGGCCTGAACTACAGAAATAATCTTGTGGGGCAAGGCTATGACGGTGCATCCGTCAGGAGCGGAAAGCATTCTGGTGTGTCTACACGGATTAAAAACAGTGCAAGATTTGCATTTTATGTGTATTGTAATGCATATTGTTTGAACTTAGTTCTTGTTGATTCTGTAAAATCAGTGCCTTTTTTGCTCTCCTGCAGAAGCTTTATAATTTTGTATCAGGCTCGTACGTTCAGATACATGGCATGCCGTAATCTGAGGGACAGACGTCCAGCAGCTCTGAAAACTGCACTTGAAAATAGTGGTGATAGATCAGTGGATGCAAGGGGCATTCTTTCTCAGATAGATGCACATTTCATTGGGCTATTGGTTACCTTTTGTAAAGTGCTTGGTGAAATGCTGTAATCAAGCTCTCTTGACGTAGCAAGGGCTGTGGATCTAGTAGGTGCCCTTACAGACACATTACAGAACTACAGAAGTGAGGGTTTCTTTGGAGAACTATGGGAAGAGGCTGAAGAGATTGTGGAGCACTGCAAAATAAGTGTACAAACAGTGTGTAAAAGACTAAAACAAGCATAAGACTTCATGACTCATTAATGATGAGCTCTGTAGGACAGAAAAATAGTGACCAAAGTGATATAGCTTCCAAAGAGCTGTTTTATCAGGTGCTTGACTCACAGCTGAACTGCACAAGCGTTTTCAAAGGAAAATTGTGAGATAATGAAGGGGTTCAGTCTCTCAACCCAACGAGTTTAACATTCTTGAACGAGGAGCCTCTGTTTGCCTTTGCTCCGTTATTTGAGTCAGATTTAGAGGACCTCAAACATGAAGTTCATCAAACCAAGCGGCTTCTTGAGAAGAGAGAGAAAAGTGGAAGTGACAGACCATTTAATCTCCTTCAATTTGTTGTATTTCTATAACCTTATAAAGAGGTCTTCTATGAGACATTTCATCTTTGTAAGATTTCACTTGTTACACCCGTCAGCAATGCGTCTTGTGAGAGAAGCTTCTCACCTTAGGACAACAATGGCTGATGATAGATGAAGTTCTCAGTGTTGAGTCGAGGAGGGCACGCTCCCTCAACATGGATGAGTTTGTCAAACCTTTTGCCAGTTTTAGCAGAACCGCAGAATTATGTTGTATTAAATATACCTAGGATAAGTTTGTAATATTGATGGCCCTAAAATTGTTTTTATTTTTCAAATCTGAATCTGCTTGATGCCTGCTCTGTCCAATAGCAGTGTTTTTTTTTTCTTTGTAAATGCTAATGTTTTTGCGAATTCATGTAACAGACATATGCTACTGTTTCTTATCTCTTTGGAGCTTAAGCTTTATTTTATGAAAATATTTTGTTTGTTCAGCACTAATTGACCGTTCGCAAAGAGCTTGATTGACAGGTGATCTGACCAATCAGAACGCAGATATTATGTGCTGCCGCTGCTATCTGCCATCTTGCCCGACAGCTACGGCCCAGTGTTGCCAACTTAGATTAAAAATAGATAATAGATATGTTGCTTCTCTAATTTTACATGCAAATATAGCCAAAATCACAGCGAAGGAATTGTTTATGTCTGGTCTTATCTTATGTGCAGGCTATTTGATTTCAATTATAAATCAGGATTCACACGCGTTGTGTGCCGGTGTGGGGATATTGCCTCAGGGCTGGCCGGTCATATGCTGCCTTCTGAGGAGAAATGAGAGGAAGGTTAGCAGTCTTATCAGACGAGTTGTCTCTCACCAGTCTGTGCGTGTTGGCAGCTTTTGTAGGTGGCTGGTGATTAGCTCCAGGTGTGGCTGGCCAGCCCGCGCTGATGGCGTGCAGGTGTTTCTCCTTCGTTGCCAGGGCGACGCTGATGAGGCCTCAGGACACGCGTCACAATGTATATATATGTATATATATAAAACCTTTTAACCAAATGAGTATTACACAAGGATACAATTATTTTATATACTGCATTATGTGATCTTCAAATTCTGTTTATTACACCTATTGCTTTCAAATAATTAATAATTACATTATAGACTTTATACTGTGCTGGAGCATTCTCTAGTTTTGACTTAATTGTTATATTTTCAATATTCAACAAACTTAATCCTTATATTAAATCACATTGTTTCTCTCTCATACGCTTCACAATGTAATAGGATATGTGTCAGAGAGTCACCGTCAACGTCATCACAAGCAATCACGAGATCACAGTCACCTGAGTTTTGATCACCTGCACCTGCTCACCCTCATCAGCACTGCCATAAAACACCCACACTCTCTGACATTCATTGTCTGGTATCTATCTTATCACTATTATTGAATAAAGTCACATTCACCTCTAACCCTTGGCTCTTGGCTCTGTTGTGTGACAATATGTTCCACAGTCTCTGCTATACCACATTTATTGCGATTACCTGATTCATGTTTACCAATAAATAATGACTGCTCAAGAGCTGTGTGACCAATACAGAGTCTAGATATTATTGTGTCCTCCTTCCTACTCCCAAAGTTATTCCTTCCATTTCCAACTTGTTTTTGAATGTAGTGTAGATGATGACCCTTTACCTCCCCATCCTACATCTTTTGCCATTTCCTAATCATGGCCCCTTTAATTATTTCTTTCATTTCTGCTTTACTTCGTGATAAGTTTATATCTATATTGGTTTGTTCTAGTGCCTTCATGGCCATTTGATCAGCTTCCTCATTGCTCTCTATCCCAACATGTGCCACCCATAAAAATGATGTAATTAATCTATACTGGTGAATTTTGAACATGCTTTGAAGGATATCATATAATATGTCTTGTCTAGATGTAGATTTGCCACTTAATAAACTTAACTGTTCTTAATGGCTGTATTTCCTTGACCCAATTAAGAGCCATTACTTGTCCTTTTTGCAATTCTAATTTTAATGAGGAATGCATATAAAAACTTTGGTATATCCTGAAACGGTGTCTTTTGATTTATCTGTAAATATTAACATTTCCTGACTATAATTTTGATCAATGTATATTTGTGCAATCTCATTCTTGGAAACATAACCTTTTTTATTAATTTCTTCCCAAATCTGAAGGTCTACTATAGGCATTGGAAATAACCACGGAGGTATTACTGAAACTTCCACTGTAGGACTTACATCTATTCTTGTCAATCCAATATCCTCAGCCTCTTTTTGTACATTCCATCCAAAACATGTATTATTTGAGTTATGTTCCCAACACTCCATCAATATCTTTTTAGCTGGACGGGTTTCAATGTGTCCTTTTAAAGAGGTCCAATATGCCACTTGAACAATGAATTTCACAATGATTTTCTATTGGTGTCTCTCCCATTTCCACCTGAATTGCTGATACTGGAGAGGCCTTAAAAACACCACAACATACTCGCAGGGCTTGTGCTTGAATAATGTCTCTTTTTTTCAATAACGTTGCTGAGACAGATCTATATACTATGCACCCATAATCTATTGTTGATCTAATCATAATATATGATAATATACTCCTTAATGAATGTCGGCTTGCACCCCATTCCACCCCTGCTAAATATCTTAATATGTTTATTCCTTTTTTTGCGTTTATCAGTTATATTTTGTAGCATATATGCATTGCATATTTATTTTTTTTGTGATATTTTTTTATTTATTTTCTCCAAATCAACAAAACAACATCAACTCAAACAAACATCAGGGAGGGGGGAGCAACAGACACACCATCAACCATTTCAGTTTCAATTTGTAGTAAAAAGGACAAAACAGAATTCACATGAGTCCATAGATTGACAACACTTGGACATTCCCAAAACATGTGGAGAAAAGTACCTGCTGATGCAGTGTTACAGATATGTACATTTATAGGTCGACTGCAGTTTCATTTTAAACCTCTTGTAAGGAGTTATGTATGCTCTATGGATGACTTTGAAATGGATAAGACGATGAGCCTAAAATGGCTTAGAAACTGCCTACTTAAATCAGACTAAATATGTTTGTTTTTTTTCTACCATATAATATTTTCAAAAAGGTTGGAGGGTTGCATTTCTTGTTACTGTGTGATTACTCCGTTAATAAATTACCTGTGGCATTGTCCAATTTCCATCAACAAGCTCTTAAGGCTATGTACACAACTTTTCCCCACATAAAGTAATCCAGTGGAATAATGCTTATATTACAGTTAACCAGAAATCTCTTTATTTACAAAGCTGGATGGATAAAGCTATTTATTTTTTATCTGATATTTTAGACCAATCAGCTCATTTGCTTTCTTGAACAAATGGTAATTTCGGTTTAAATATAAATAATGTAATTCTGTAATGAAAGCCTTTCCCACAGGTCTACTGATGTTGATGAGAAGTCATATGTTGTCATGTAATATCTGTCGATCTGAACCTGTACTTTGTCTAAATGGGGTTGACATTAATAGTAAAAAGTGTACAAATAAATTTATTAGACAAATATTTTATAAAAATAGATCCCTAAAGCCTAGAGGGAAATTTTTCTGGAATGTTTGCTTCACAGATATTATGTGGAAAAAAGCTTGGTCGCTCCCTTATCGATTCTGTATGTCTAACAAATTTAGGGAATTACATTTGAAAATCCTTCATAACATTTACGTTAGTAATTATACTCTGTCAAAATTTATGGATATTGATGGAAACTGTTCATTTTGTACAGATCAGCCAGAAAAATTGGTACATCTTTTTTTATGAATGCTACCATTCAAAGAAGTTTTGGGGAGACTTATCCTTGTATGTCCAAGAGAAAACTGATTATAATTGTGATTTGACTTCAAAAGATGTTTTAATATATTTTGAATCAAAAAGTATATCTGTTAACTTTATGCTGAATCTTATGATTTTATTTGGTAAGTTTCATATCCATAAAAGTAAAATAAATAATTCTAAACCTTGTTTGAAGGTTTTTATGGTTGATGCACATTCATATATATATGTGTGTGTGTGTGTGTGTGTGTATTGTGGCGGAGCTAGAAAGTCAAAACACATGACGTGTCCTGTTGATTGACTCCGCCAGCGAATGGGAACAGCAGCGTAATTTGAAAGGAAGTGAGGTAATTATATTTAAGGAGTGGTAAAAGAGGAAAAAAGTGGGGGGAAAAATAAGAGTGGTTTTGGGAAGGAAGGACGACGGTGATCGCGATCTGTGGTAAAAGAGGCAGGGTGATCTGATCCGCGAGTGTATGCTTTGTGGTGCTGGGAAATCGATTGAGTGCTTTGAGGATGATTTCTCTAAGCTAAGGATACCAGCGCTGAGTATGTTCGGATTCAGGGGCTGAAGTGTGTGTTGCCCAGGTACCTTCCTTCACGTCCTAAAATTCGTCTTTCAAAGCAGCGTTCCAAGCCGAGATCTGGGGAGTAGCGGCTCATCTGTATGGCTGGATGGCTTCGTCTGCACACACATACACACCCCTCGCTCACACGACTTTCGTCACACACCTTCGTTGTTCTTTGGTGTGTGAGTATATTGATTTTTTTTTCTTTTTGTTTGTTTATCAGTTTCTAGTATAAGCGGAACAGTTTTCTTTAGTACCCTTGTTTGAATTTGTATTTATTTTTTATTTTTATTTTTTTTCCTTTGGTGGTTATATCCAATGAGAAATGGACTCTTGAATCTGTCAAACTGAATGCAGAAATAGAGTGGACCGGCATCTCCCGATATTCGCAACAGATGTTTTTTTTTTTTTTTCATCTCCCTTTATCTCTTTGGCAAGGTGTCAAGAGATTCCAGTGCTGTACTGATTTTTGTTGGACATTTATACTTTGTATATATGAAAATATGAGATTTCTGAACTAACACCCTCGTTTGCCTGTGCCTTTCTGTCCATTTATTTTTGTGGTAAAGAGTGTAAACTTACTTTGAGTTATAATCTAGTAACCGGTGGCTTTTAGAGCTTATCTGGGTTAACTTGAATATTGACAGGCCTACTCCTGTCTGGCGCCCGAACTCTTCAATTTTCACAGTTTAAACTGTTTCTGGGCCCACCACCGTTACAGAAGTGGCGCCCGAACAGGGACTTGAACTATAATAAAAACAAAAACCTTGACACTTGAACTGAAAGAAAAAACAGAGAAACCTAAATTGGGATGTGATCACTTGAATTAATGTTTTTACTTTTAATTCTGAACTGTTTTCCTGCTAAAGAGCTTGTGGAAAAGAAAATGTGAAATTGTGAAATTCTGTTTGTTGTGGTAATTGATAATTAATTAGGGAAATGGAGATGTGATTAAGTGTTTACTGGGTTAAATCTTGTTGATTTGATATTCATCAGAAAGATGAAATAACATCAGAAAGATCAGGCCCTTTCTGACAGAGCATGCTGCACAACTTCTTGTCCAGGCCCTTGTCATTTCTAGGCTGGACTATTGCAATGCTCTTCTGGCTGGACTTCCGTCTAACACAGTCAAACCTCTACAAATTATTCAGAATGCAGCGGCACGACTGGTCTTCAACGAGCCCAGAAGAGCCCATGTTACACCTCTCTTTATCTCCCTGCACTGGCTACCAGTCACGGCTCGCATCAAGTTCAAGACACTGATGGTTGCATATAGAACAACCACTGGCTCAGCACCCGTTTACTTGCACTCTCTATTAACAAACTACATCCCCTCCAGAAATCTGAGATCTGCTAGTGAGCGACGCCTCGTGGTACCATCACAGAGAGGCGCAAAATCACTCTCTAGATCATTCTCATTCACCATTCCTGGCTGGTGGAACGATCTTCCCACCCCTATCCGGAATGCTGGATCCCTGTCAATCTTCAAGCAACAACTGAAAACTCATCTCTTTCGACAGCACTTGACTTCATCCTAAACATAAAAAAAAAAAAAAAAAAAAAAATTTTTACTTATTCCTTCCTTTGGTAGTTTGTATTTATTTGAACAATGCCTGAGACTTGGTGTTGCAAGCACTTCGTATATCTGATTGCCTCTTCAAGATTAATCGCTTTATGTATTCCCCAATTGTAAGTCGCTTTGGATAAAAGCGTCTGCAAAATGACTAAATGTAAATGTAAATATTTCTGTGCTGAGAAAAGTGTAAACCTTTTGAACCTATTGTAGTTTATTTTTTGTTATTTCCCGGGTGCCCCTAATTGCCCCCCAAAAAAACATACATATAATTCCAGAATTTTCCTTTTTTGATTTTATTTGCCCAATATTTCATATTGCCCACAGATTTATATACACACTGCAGACATGGCCACTGCCCCTCCTTCCCCTTCGACATCTGTGGAAATTGACCCCCCAGACATAGCAACTTCATCCTGGCCACCTGCACCCCCAGACATAGCAACTCCAGTCTGGCCACCTGTGCATCCAAGACCAGTTCTTCCACCTCATGTTTCAACTTTTCACTTCACACCCACTCAGTTTAGCAGTCCCCATCCCAGGTCTCAGGTGCACTTTGCCTCCGCACCTCCAGGTGGCACTGCTTTATTTCAGCTGGATCCTATGGAACTCTGCACCTCCACTGAAACTGTATCACCTTCCTCAGTGTCACAGCATCGCCTGCCAGGCCACCTTCCCACTCCTGGTAAGGAAATTCATCAGCTTACTGCCCATGTACAAGGAAATTGGGATCATTTATTTAACTGTCTGAAACAGCAAGAGAAAGCTATAACAAAACTCACCCAAGAATCTGCAAAATCCATTTCTCTGCACAATGCAACATTTGCAAAGCTGGCTGTAAAAATGGAATCCACCCATCAGCAATTTCTGAACACGATAGCTGCTCATAAACAGGATGAGGAAGGAAGCACAGATCAATTGATTAAAGCTATAAAGGTAATGGTCACAGGAGAATTCCAGAAAAGTGAAAGTACCTTAATTTCAGAAGTTCGCTTTATGGTGGAACAAGTTCAGTTGGAATTGCACAAGGACATACAGGCCACACAGGAGAACTCTCGAAAGCACTGTGAACAGCTTTCCAAAGAGATGGGTAATTGTAACACTCAACTGTATGCCCTGATTCACGATTTCCAGGATCTACGACTAGAAATGAGTAATTACTTCAAACCACCTGAAAAGGTAGTGGCAGACCAACCAAGAAGTGCCTTATTACCATCTCACCCCCCAATACTATCTTCATCTCCACCATCAGAGGCCGCACCCATATCGCACCATACACCTGCTATCAAAAGTGACCATTTGAAGTTAACTTTTCCAACTTTTGGAAGACCCTCAGATGACTCTGACCCATTGTTATACTTAACACGCTGCCAGGACTTTTTAGCCTTGTACCCCTTGGATGACCTTGATGTTTTGGCCACCTTCCGCACGGTCCTGTATGGCACAGCACGTGATTGGTGGGAAGTTGCTCGATCTTCCATTAGTACCTGGAGCGAGTTTGAATCCGCTTTCCTCTCGGCCTTCCTTTCGGAAGACTATGAAGACGAGCTGGCAGAGCGAGTCAGGACTAAAACACAGGGAGAAAGAGAATCAATCGGAGACTTTGCTTTCACTTATAGAGCTTTATGCAAATGTTGGAAGCCCGCTCTAACTGAGAGTGAGCTAGTAAAAATGACCCTCAAGAACATTAACCCTCTGGGGTCTAAGGGTGTTTTGGGGGTCTGGAGAAGTTTTGACATGCCCTTACATTTGTGCTTTTTTCAGTTGCTTATAAACATATAAATGGCTAAAGTCTTATATCACTGTAAACCGCACAAACTGGGCTACAATAATATGTTAGCAGCATTTATGTACATGATTTTGTTTTTGTGAAAGAAACGTTTATGCGTGGCTAGTGAAAAACTAAAATTTTGAAGTCACTGAAATAAGGCCATAAAACACATACAGAACATTTGTTCACAAGACTTTTGAGAACTGGATCTTGTAGCCTAGAATATTTGCTTCAAAATGATCTGAAAATCATCTTGTTTACTTGCTCACAGAAAACAATATATTGATTTAAAGATTCTAAGTCACTTTTTAAGTGGAAAGGCTCTATGCGAGAGGGCGTGACTCACACTTGAGAAGACAAAGGCCCGCATAATGAGCTCCATAATGAGCCATTCAGTCAGGTGTGTGAGTGAGAGAGAAGAGTTACAAGAAAGAATGTGAGGAAAAAAGAAATGTGTATACATATAACTATCACATAAAATAACTTGAGATTCACTTGTGAGTGCAGTTAAACAGTTTATTAGGAACAAACAAACAAATAAACAACAGAAGAGTCAAGACATCGTGGGTGCAATATCCAAAATATCCAAAACAGTGGCAAGAAACTGGAACCCAGGAAAACAGGAGACAGCAGAAACTGCATGAGAAAACACAAAACAGAAGTGAGTAACACAATGAATGGACAAAGACAAAGCAAACATGGTGACAATACATACACTACCAGTCAAATTATTTACACAGTAAGATTTGTGTAGAACAGTAACAGTAAGAAGTGTCTTCAGCTCACCAAGGCTGCATTCATTTGATCCAAAGTACAGCAAAAACAGTACATTATATTTATTATAATGTATAGGCCTACATATTTGCACTATTCAAAACAAATAAAGCATAGAACATATAACTATCCTCACGTCGTGCAACATTTAAATGCAATGAAAGGTTGCCTATCATATTTCAAAATGTTGCACTCGATTTTACACATTTTATTCTGGAGTTATAGTTTGGGACAAGTTCACCAGTAAATGCGTTCAACTTTGTCACAACAACACATTATCGAATGCCAATAAGAAACATTACTTACTCTGTATAAAGTATCTCCTCCTCCGCGGCTCCAGCTGCGCTCGCGCTCTGTTTGTGCTGTAAACAAAGCGTTTTCCTCTCAGCGCGTTTCTGAGGTAAATACAAGGCTTTTTCCTCTCAGCGCGTCTTCTGGGGGTAAATATAAATCTTTTTCCTCACAGCGTGTTCTTCCAAAACTGAAAAGTATTCGAGATGAGCACGTTGTTGCTTTGTTTACGGGGGTGTGGGCGTTTACATGCCGCGTGGCTCGCGTGGAGGTTTGTAATAACAATAGCGCGAGCAGCGCGTGGGCGTGACCTAATTAGAGATAATGAGACCAGACGGAAAAACTGAACATGTCCTTGGTTTCATACTGATTACTGTATCACAGAATATTTGTTTTCGGTAAGACTTACTTCATTTAACAGTAGACATGTCAAGCTTTCTATAGATATATGTCTCATGTCTCTGTGTGAAGTATTTGCTGAGTTACAGTTCATTTTAGTGACGTGTTTCAAAAAGCAGCTCGCGGAGACGGAGAAGACCGAGAGCGCACCCTGTTTGTTTTCTTTATTCTTCAAAAGCACAAAGTTTAGTTTTTATTATGAGTGTATACAAATAAAAGTAGACCCCTTACAGATTCGAATGGTGTATTGCTTTTATCTATACGATCAAAAATGGCAGAGTAATTCAAGTTCATTTCGGCCTTATCAGGAAAATCTGCCTCAAAACGCATATATGCGTTGTCGACCCCAGAGGGTTAAACCTTACCTTGCTAGCTAACTCCGCAGCCGTAAGCACTGTGGATGAGCTAGTAAAACTCGACCATCAGTTGGAAAAAGACCATGCACAACAGTTACACTATGAGAAACGCATAACTCAGCCCACACCCCCCCAAAGACACCCCTCTAAACGACCTGTTGACAAACCTCTAGTCCAGTGTTGGAGATGTAAAGGACATCATCCACCTGGAAACTGTCCGCACTATTCCGCTCTTCAGTCCAGTCAACCTTCTTCCAATCAGCATCCTTCTATGGGAAGTAAACGACCCTTTCAACCTCCGAAGTTAGGAGTTTTGCCGTTCTAACAATGCCATGTCTGCTACAGTTCCATCAAAGTCATCTACCCAGTCTGAAACATTCCCTTCCATTGTCCCTAACAAATTTGTTTCCATACCTCAACAGTTGGTTGTTTCCATTAATATCGGAGCCTGGAAAGGAAAGGCCATCGTCGATACTGGAGCAAGCTATACCCTCCTTCACGAGAGCCTGTGGAAGGAGCTCAATCCCCATGATAACCTCCACCCCTGGACTCTTGGTCCTCTTTATCTAGCCAATGGTGCGGCTGAAGTACCTTTAGGATGGACAAATACACAGATCATACTTCATGACCAAGTCTTCACTGTGCGTGTTGTCATTCTCACCTCCAAAGCCCTGGCTTACTGTGTAGTCCTAGGTCTGGACTTCATTTTTTCCACTGGCCTGCAAATAAATGTAGCAGACAGGAATTATTCCTTTAAGACAGCTTCCCACAAAGAGTATCCTTTCCAACCGGGTCAAGCCAGTGTTCCTATGGTAAAACCCCAACAGCTGAAAAGGAGACAACATAAAAATTCAGATCAGGCCCTTTTGTTGTTCAGCTCTGTTCCTCCATCGCAACTTCCATTAGTATCATCGGATATAATGGATGATCAAACCTTGATAGATGTTGCAGTATCAAGGGCGCACCTATCATCCGATGGAAAACGGAAATTATTGCACCTTCTCACCTCAAATTCCAAGGTTTGTACTCACCAGCTTGGAAGGACTACTGTTCTTCAGCATCGTCTCTACACCACTCACCCTGTACCCATTAAACAACGGGCCTATCGCTTGACACCTGAAAAACAAGCTGTTGTGAAAGAACACTTAAAGGACATGTTGGAAAAGGGCATCGTGGAACCTTCACATTCTGCCTGGGCCTCACCTATTGTGTTGGTCCCCAAAAAGGATGGAAGCTTGAGATTTTGCATAGATTACCAAAAAGTTAATGCCATCACAGAGAGAGATGCCTACCCGTTGCCAAACATCAATGAAATCCTGGAGTCCCTCTCAGGTGCAGCCATATTTTCCACCATAGATTTAAATAGTGGCTATTGGCAGGTAACTATGGACCCAGAGAGCAAGTCTCAAACTGCCTTCGTCACTTCCTCAGGCCTGTACGAATTTCATGTTATGCATTTTGGGTTGAAAAACGCTCCAGCAACTTTCCAGAGGCTAATAGAGACTGTCCTGGGAGAGTTACGAGGAAAGATCTGTTTCGTATATATTGACGACATCATTATATACTCACCCTCTCTGACACAGCATTTTCACGATCTCCAAACCTTCCTTTCCCATCTACAGTCTGCAGGCTTGACCATCAACCTGAAAAAGAGTAAATTCTGTCTTCAGGAGTTAACTTTTCTCGGACATGTGGTCAGCCTTCAAGGTGTTTCAGCGGATACCAATAAAGTGGAAGCTATCAGATCTTACCCGGTGCCTAAGAATCTGAAAGAAGTTCAGCGTTTTCTTGGGTTGGCCGGATGGTATCATCGTTTTGTACCCCATTTCTCCCACATTGCTGAACCCATCAATGCCCTAAAGAAAAAAGGACACCAGTTTGAGTGGACACCTCAGTGTCAACAAGCTTTCAATCAGTTAAAGGCATGTCTGACCTCACCCCCCATGCTGGGCCATCCTGATCTTAATTTCCTGTTTGATGCCAGTGATACTGGACTGGGAGCAGTACTAAACCAGCGAAAAGAACCAGGCCAAGAAGAGGTTATTGCTTATGCTAGTCGAGCTTTGAATAAAGCTGAAACACATTATTCCACTACGGAAAAAGAATGCCTTGCCGTGGTTTGGGCTTTAGAAAGGTGGCAACACTATCTTGAACCAAAATTATTCACCATTGTCACAGATCATTCAGCATTGCAGTGGGTGATGAATTCCACCAGGACAACCAGCCGTCTGATCCATTGGGCTCTTCGTCTGCAAAAGTTTAACTTTGTGGTTGAATACCGAAAGGGAAAACTCAATGAAGCACCGGATGCTTTATCCCGAATCCACTCTGTACCCGGATGCCATGTGTACTCCACTCAGAAGGAGGAACCTGGACTTCCAGTTTCAACGATAGACATCTGGGAAGAACAACATAACGATCCAGAAATTACCAAGCTGTTTCAGTCGCTAATAGAAGAAGATTCTTCTGTGCAAGACCAGTATGAGATAATTGAAGATAAACTGTATCATCGAACTCGTCTGGCAAATGGACAAGTGCATTATAGAATCTATGTTCCTACTACCCTTATCCCCAACATTCTACAGCATTACCATGCACACCCATTAAGTGGTCACTTAGGAATTTACAAAACTTATCAGAGAGTGCATCAAGTTGCCTTCTGGCCAGTCATGTGGACATCTGTCAAACAATACGTGAAGAGGTGTATAAAATGTCAAACATTGAAAAATGAGAATCGCAAACCTGCAGGGAAAATTCAACAGACCACCACCACTCGTCCAAATGAGATGTTGGGTGTGGACAAAATGGGTCCGCTGCCTCGTAGCTCCCTCAGACATGAATACCTACTAGTGTTTGTAGATTATTACTCTCGATGGGTTGAACTATTCCCCTTGCGTAAGGCCACCGCTCAAACTGTTGCTGCCCACCTCAGAGAAGAAATCCTCACTCGGTGGGGGGTACCTGATTTCAAACTGTGGATTCTCTTCATTTTATTGATAGTAAAAAAATTTAAAGATACAGTTGTAATTGCTAAAGAGCTGAATTTAATTGAAAAGTTCTCATATATGCTGTCTTTGGATTACTGACATTTAGTTGCTCTTTTTTTTGTATACTTGTCAAAATGTATATTTGTATATTTATATCTGTAATGTAGGCTGTACATCTTTAAATAAACATATAAAATACCAAGTTAAAAAATATATTTGTTGTCTTGACATTTTCAAGTATTGGCTGTGTTATATTAAAAGGACTATGTCTTATTTTTTAAATGGACAGGGGACTTTTGTTCCAGAAATGCAGTTTATCTGAGATCATTCAGTGTAACAGGAATAAGAAGTTATTCTGAAATCATATAAAAAAAACTGATAGTCATTCGCAAGTCTGTGACATCATTAAATGTCACCTAGAAGACCACGTGGTGCTGCAGAAAAGTGAGTTTGTTGCTCTTAAATACTTGATAATTTCACCTTTTCATGGTGTGGTAACATAGGTTACAAAAACACACGTCATTCAAAGAAATGTCAAAGAACACTTTTAAATGTTAGATTTTTTGAAAAACAAGTAGATGTTGTGAATAACTGTGATTAACTTTACTGGTCAAGTTCACTGTTTGAAATAGGTGGCCATTTGATTGCCTGAAATATTAGCTAAAGTAGAAGTTTCGTCATTCAGGGTAATGGTTTTGTCATTTATTGTAATGCAAATTCTCTGTTACACCACAGTGTCATCCATTACACTGAATGACAATATCTCTGTATGAATAAAAATTTTAGCTTCTTATTTATATTACAGATAAATTAGGAATGTTTAGCATTGACAAAAATGTGTTAAACTTAATAAATATTAATGAAAAATAAATTTGAATGCATTTTGGTATTGTTTAATTTGATTATTGATTAATTATAGACACCCATGAACTTAGGGAGTCATTAGGCACAGTAAAAAGCCAAAAAGCTAAGAAACTAAGCGTGGATCCAGTAGCTTGGGTGGCACTCTTAAAGCCTGTTCACACCAAGAACAATAACTATAAAATAACTATAACAGCAACTATGTTAGCCTCCACACCGATGAACAATAGCACTGTTCATTCTAAGCATGTGCTGCAGATTTGTTGTCTGTCACTTTAAATGCTTGAGCTCTTTAAAGTTGAATGAATTCTAATTGGCTGTCAATGCTTTTATCGCTCATCAGCTGAAAAAATAAATAAATAAATAATTTTTCCAACAATATAAAAGAGATTGCAACAATATTGTTTCTCTGTGCAGTTATCGTTAGTTGTGCTGTGGAATCTGCTATTCTTTTATACAGAAGGGTTTTTCCCACTATTTATTTTTTATTTATTTATTTTTTTTTAATCTTTATCTTTATTCTTACCGTACTTGGTGTGAACGTGCCTTTAGCCAGGAAACGAGACTCGTATTGAGGATTGTAATTGTTGGAATAACAGCTTGCCAATAATTCTGGGCAGAGAGACCCCTTCTCTACAGTATGTCAGTAGTTCAAGAGAGATCACTCCACCCCAAATACTCATCCTGATAATGTCATTTATGTTTGCAAACAGAAAGTATTAATAAATGTGGCTGCAAGCAGGAATATTTGAGTCAGAAACAAAGTGACAAGCTAAGCAAACATGGCAGGGGAGAATCAGGAAATTGCTTATTATATTTCAACAGCTGTTTTTGCAGTCATTTACTCAGGATTATGATTAAAACTATTTTAATGACACAGATTAATACTAAAAATATTTCAGTTATGGGAAAACTGGCAATGTTTCTCTCTTTTTGGCAAATCGTCATTCAGAGTAACAAACCATAGTCATTCAGTGTAACACATATATTCATGTAAAAATGAAACAATATACTTATTCTGACCTGTACTTATTAAAATACAAATAAGAATATATGATCATACTAAATTTTTATATATTTTTATCATAAAGTGATCCCCATCATGGGAAGACAGGGGACTCAGTTCAGGGACAGGAGGGCTAGAGTGAGTGACTTTGGGGATACCAGCTGCGTGTGCAGACACCAGCGGTGCATCCCTCATGCTGCATACCAGACTAGGATACAAAAGAACTGACCTTGAATATCTGGGTGTGGCAGACAGAAGGTGACGTGACTCTAGATGATCCGCTGTGACATGCCGAGACTCTGGATGAACAGCTGTGACGTGAAGAGACTCTGGATGAACAGCTGTGACGTGAAGAGACTCTGGCAGAACAGCTGTGACGTGACGAGACTCTGGCAGAACAGTTGTGACGTGAACAGCTGAGACGTGCTGCTGTGACTCTGGACGAGCAGCTGTGACGTGCTGCTGTGACTCTGGACGAGCAGCGGCGACGTGCTGCTGTGACTCTGGACGAGCAGCGGCGACGTGCTGCTGTGACTCTGGACGAGCAGCGGCGGCGTGCTGCTGTGACTCTGGGCGAGCAGCGGCGTGCTGCTGTGACTCTGACGAGCAGCGGCGGCGTGCTGCTGTGACTCTGGACGAGCAGCCGTGGCGTGAACAGCTGAGGCGTGCTGCTGTGACTCTGGACGAGCAGCTGTGACGTGCTGCTGTGACTCTGGACGAGCAGCTGTGACGTGCTGCTGTGACTCTGGACGAGCAGCCATGACGTGAACAGCTGAGACGTGCTGCTGTGACTCTGGACGAGCAGCTGTGACGTGCTGCCGTGACTCTGGACGAGCAGCCGTGACGTGAACAGCTGAGACGTGCTGCTGTGACTCTGGACGAGCAGCTGTGACGTGAACAGCTGAGACGTGCTGCTGTGACTCTGGACGAGCAGCCGTGACGTGCTGCTGTGACTCTGGACGAGCAGCCGTGACGTGCTGCTGTGACTCTGGACGAGCAGCCGTGACGTGCTGCTGTGACTCTGGACGAGCAGCCGTGACGTGCTGCTGTGACTCTGGACGAGCAGCCGTGACGTGAACAGCTGAGACGTGCTGCTGTGACTCTGGACGAGCAGCCGTGACGTGAACAGCTGAGACGTGCTGCTGTGACTCTGGACGAGCAGCCGTGACGTGAACAGCTGAGACGTGCTGCTGTGACTCTGGACGAGCAGCTGTGACGTGCTGCTGTGACTCTGGACGAGCAGCCGTGACGTGAACAGCTGAGACGTGCTGCTGTGACTCTGGACGAGCAGCCGTGACGTGCTGCTGTGACTCTGGACGAGCAGCCGTGACGTGCTGCTGTGACTCTGGACGAGCAGCCGTGGCGTGCTGCTGTGACTCTGGACGAGCAGCCGTGGCGTGCTGCTGTGACTTCTGGACGAGCAGCCGTGGCGTGCTGCTGTGACTTCTGGACGAGCAGCCGTGACGCGTGCTGCTGTGACTCTGGACGAGCAGCCGTGGCGTGCTGCTGTGACTCTGACGAGCAGCCGTGGACGTGCTGCTGTGACTCTGGACGAGCAGCCGTGACGTGCTGCTGTGACTCTGACGAGCAGCCGTGGCGTGCTGCTGTGACTCTGGACGAGCAGCCGTGGCGTGCTGCTGTGACTCTGGACGAGCAGCCGTGACGCGTGCTGCTGTGACTCTGGACGAGCAGCCGTGACGTGCTGCCGTGACTCTGGACGAGCAGCCGTGACGCGTGCTGCCGTGACTCTGACGAGCAGCCGTGGACGTGCTGCCGTGACTCTGGACGAGCAGCCGTGACGTGCTGCTGTGACTCTGGACGAGCAGCCGTGACGTGAACAGCTGAGACGTGCTGCTGTGACTCTGGACGAGCAGCCGTGACGTGAACAGCTGAGACGTGCTGCTGTGACTCTGGACGAGCAGCCGTGACGTGAACAGCTGAGACGTGCTGCTGTGACTCTGGACGAGCAGCCGTGACGTGCTGCTGTGACTCTGGGCGAGCAGCCGTGGCGTGAACAGCTGAGCGTGCTGCTGTGACTCTGGACGAGCAGCCGTGACGTGAACAGCTGAGACGTGCTGCTGTGACTCTGGACGAGCAGCTGTGACGTGCTGCTGTGACTCTGGACGAGCAGCCGTGACGTGAACAGCTGAGACGTGCTGCTGTGACTCTGGACGAGCAGCCGTGACGTGCTGCTGTGACTCTGGACGAGCAGCCGTGACGTGCTGCTGTGACTCTGGACGAGCAGCCGTGACGTGCTGCTGTGACTCTGGACGAGCAGCCGTGACGTGCTGCTGTGACTCTGGACGAGCAGCCGTGACGTGCTGCTGTGACTCTGGACGAGCAGCCGTGACGTGCTGCTGTGACTCTGGACGAGCAGCCGTGGCGTGCTGCTGTGACTCTGGACGAGCAGCCGTGGACGTGCTGCTGTGACTCTGGACGAGCAGCCGTGGCGTGCTGCTGTGACTCTGGACGAGCAGCCGTGGCGTGCTGCTGTGACTCTGGACGAGCAGCCGTGGCGTGCTGCTGTGACTCTGGACGAGCAGCCGTGACGCGTGCTGCTGTGACTCTGGACGAGCAGCCGTGGCGTGCTGCCGTGACTCTGGACGAGCAGCCGTGACGTGCTGCCGTGACTCTGGACGAGCAGCCGTGGCGTGCTGCCGTGACTCTGGACGAGCAGCCGTGGCGTGCTGCTGTGACTCTGGACGAGCAGCCGTGGCGTGAACAGCTGAGGCGTGCTGCTGTGACTCTGGACGAGCAGCCGTGGCGTGAACAGCTGAGGCGTGCTGCTGTGACTCTGGACGAGCAGCCGTGGACGTGAACAGCTGAGGCGTGCTGCTGTGACTCTGGACGAGCAGCCGAGACGTGCTGCTGTGACTCTGGGCGAGCAGCCGTGGCGTGAACAGCTGAGCGTGCTGCTGTGACTCTGGACGAGCAGCCGTGACGTGAACAGCTGAGACGTGCTGCTGTGACTCTGGACGAGCAGCTGTGACGTGCTGCTGTGACTCTGGACGAGCAGCCGTGACGTGAACAGCTGAGACGTGCTGCTGTGACTCTGGACGAGCAGCCGTGGCGTGAACAGCTGAGACGCGTGCTGCTGTGACTCTGGACGAGCAGCCGTGACGCGTGCTGCTGTGACTCTGGACGAGCAGCCGTGACGCGTGCTGCTGTGACTCTGGACGAGCAGCCGTGACGTGAACAGCTGAGACGTGCTTTGACTCTGGACGAGCAGCTGTGACGTGCTGCTGTGACTCTGGACGAGCAGCCGTGACGTGAACAGCTGAGACGTGCTGCTGTGACTCTGGACGAGCAGCTGTGACGTGCTGCCGTGACTCTGGACGAGCAGCCGTGACGTGAACAGCTGAGGCGTGCTGCTGTGACTCTGGACGAGCAGCCGTGGACGTGAACAGCTGACACGTGCTGCTGTGACTCTGGACGAGCAGCTGTGACGTGCTGCTGTGACTCTGGGCGAGCAGCCGTGGCGTGCTGCTGTGACTCTGGACGAGCAGCCGTGGCGTGCTGCCGTGACTCTGGACGAGCAGCCGTGGCGTGCTGCCGTGACTCTGGACGAGCAGCCGTGACGCGTGCTGCCGTGACTCTGGACGAGCAGCCGTGGCGTGAACAGCTGAGACGTGCTGCTGTGACTCTGGACGAGCAGCCGTGGCGTGAACAACTGAGACGTGCTTTGACTCTGGACGAGCAGCCGTGGCGTGCTGCTGTGACTCTGGACGAGCAGCCGTGGCGTGAACAGCTGAGACGTGCTGCTGTGACTCTGGGCGAGCAGCTGTGACGTGCTGCTGTGACTCTGGACGAGCAGCCGTGGCGTGAACAGCTGAGACGTGCTGCTGTGACTCTGGGCGAGCAGCCGTGGCGTGCTGCTGTGACTCTGGACGAGCAGCCGTGGCGTGCTGCTGTGACTCTGGACGAGCAGCCGTGGCGTGCTGCTGTGACTCTGGACGAGCAGCCGTGGACGTGCTGCTGTGACTCTGGACGAGCAGCCGTGGACGTGCTGCTGTGACTCTGGACGAGCAGCCGTGACGTGCTGCTGTGACTCTGGACGAGCAGCCGTGACGTGAACAGCTGAGACGTGCTGCTGTGACTCTGGACGAGCAGCTGTGATGTGCTGCTGTGACTCTGGACGAGCAGCGGCGACGTGCTGCTGTGACTCTGGACGAGCAGCGGAGACGTGCTGCTGTGACTCTGGACGAGCAGCGGAGACGGGAACAGCTGAGACGTGACTCGATTGATGACGACCAACTGTGACTTGATTTGATTCTCTGACATCAACTTTGACTTGACTTGGCTCATGAATAGCAGCAATGACATGACGGGGTATTGTTGTGGCTGCCATTTTGTGCTCATGCTCTAGTGTAGCTGCCACTTTGTGTGTCTGGTCCAGTGTGGCTGCTATCCAACGAGAGAATGCTGAACCAACAGACCACAGAGCATAATCCAAGAAACAACTCAGTGATGACCGCGGGCCCTCGCGTCTGAGCTGAGATCGCAGAGGCGGATTAATGCCATCACAAAAAATCTCAATTAAGACTATGTCTGGTAAATCAGAATAATGAGCGAAAACTAAAAATTCCCTAATATGGGTCTCCAATGAACGTGGGCCTTGTTTAAGGGCAAACAATTGTCTATTTGTGTCCATACCTGACCAATGTCCGTCTGAGAAGTTGCTGGATCCTTGTTTGGCCGAGTATTCTGTTACGGGGCTGACGAGACGAGAGGTGTGCGGATCCATTTGCAGACTTTATTAATAAGCACAGACGTGGTCGTACAGGCAGGGTCGAAACAATGGCAAACAGGTATGGCAGAGACAAGACAAAGAGTAATCCTAGGGCAAGCAAAGGTCGACGATCGGCAACAGTATCCAGTGGGCAAGGCAGAGAGATAATCCAGGGAACACGGGCTAGAATCCAATGGGGTGCAATCAGAGTCCAAACGGCAAGGCAAGGGTTAATCCAGGGAAACACAGGCTCTGTAGAGTAGCTACAGCTATGGGAGCGCTAAACACATACAATACTCGGCCCAGAGGCAGAGAAAGTCCAAGGCTTATAAAGCGTGTGTGATCAGTATGTGCGTGGGATCAGGTGTGCGTGTGATTAGTGACAGCTGTGATCAGTGTTGGATGATGGGAAATGGAGTCCATGTGGTGTGTGGTGTGAAAGTCCATGTGGTGAGCGAGTGACCTCTGGTGGTGAATGGACGGAAGTGCAGACCAGATTCGTGACAATTATGTAATAATTTACTTACGGTTTGTGATGCAGCTGCAGTTAGATCTAGTTCTGCTTCATCTTTCAACAAATGTTTCTTTGTGACTCTCCATGACACTGTGCCTCGTTTACAAAACAACATCCTCCGACACGATCCGGGACACCATTGAAAATAAACGAAAATGAATCTCGCATTTATGAGTTATTTATATGTCACTCTCGAAACATGTCTGAAAAGCAAAACTTTTATTTAATTTCTTATTCAACTCGGATTATATTTAGCCTAGAAAGAAAGTGTGCAGATAACTCTTCGTTAAGGCCGGGTCACACCAAGCCGATGGTCGGCCGTTGACTCTCGTCTGGCAGCGTCTGTTGGGTTAGTTTGTTTGGTGTGTTCCACACGTTTGCTCCAGTGCCAGAGCCAGAGGTGTATCAACATTTTATTTGCTACTGATGCTGATTGACATCAGCGGCAGCGCGAGCAATTTTTAAATCGAGGACGACCCGAGGATGAGAGAGTGGTTTCAAGATAACGCAGAATAATAAAACATCATATTTGAAGTAAGTTCTAAGGTTAAGCAAAGCATCAGGTTATGATAATGGGGATTTCTAATTAAGATATCAATGTTGCTAACTGGATGTTTAGATGTAACAAGACATTTTTGCACAGGGCCAATTAAACATGAAAAGAAAGGGAGAGAAATCAGACTTCTTTTTAAAGAAGTACAAACAGGCAGATCAGATTCAAACAGACCCCACGCCTTACACCGGATCCCAGAGCAGCTCCACACCTGAGACCAGTCGCGTAGCTACGGGTGGGCCTGGGTGGGACCGGGCCCACCCACTTTCATCTGTGGCCCACCCAATGAGAAGGTTGTAATTTTCTAAATGGATGTAATTTATTAAATGATACTAATAAACGTCTTATTTAACTGTAACTTTATTTCTTAAAAAAATATTAAACACTTGTTTTCATTGTCAATTACAGGTCATTTCTCAGTTTTCCCTCTTCCTATAGGTGCATATCATCATCCGCTTGTCAAAATGATGATTTGTCCATTTCTGTTAGTCCCACCCACAATGTTATGTTTAGGACCTATGTTTACGACGTAAGGATATAATAGTAAAATGTGCGTGTTTGTGAAGTTAAATTTGAAAATAGCCTGGTGAAGCAAACATAAATCAGATCAATTATTTTAAAAAGTAAAAGTCTTATCAATAAATCCGGACCGTCTACAAATGAAACCCGACAGACCACCTGCGGTTGCTGGATTTATCGATCAGAAACTTCTGAACCAAGCGTGTTTGAAACATCATATTAGCATAGGTACAGTGTTTGATCCGCTAAACAGATGTGTCCTTTGTGGAAAGAAACACATAAACATTGTGCTAGATCCTGATCGCCACAACAAACTGCATAATTTGCAGCTGCGCACACTTCTGCGGTCCTCGATGCGCGTGAACTGACAGAGACGTTTGATTATGAAATCATCAGCAAAGCCCCGTTGTTTCACACTGAGGTAATGAGGTAATAAACTTCCTTTAGTTAACGTTAGTTAATGCATTAACTAACATTAGCAATACATTTGTTACTGTGTTTATTCATCTTTGATAACCAGCTCAGGCAATTGTTAACAATGTTAACTTTTTAAATGTTAACTTTTAATTTTAATAATGTCCTATTAGTAAATTTTGAAATGAACATTAATGCATGCTTTAGAAGTACTGTGTAATGAACCTTGGTGCTGTATTTTTTGTTAGCAATTTGACCCGCAGTTTTCATATACACACCTGGCCCACCCAGTTTTATGTAGGCCCACCCACTTAAACATTTCTGACTACGCTAGTGCCTGAGACTAGTCAGAGTCAGTGTGGTCAGACTTCAGGTCCACCAGCAGGTCAGAGCATCTACCAGCCAATCACATGCCAATTTCAGAATTGAAGTTTCAGGTTTTAACAGATGATTTTGTCAGATTAAAGGGACACTTCACCCAAAAATGTAAATCCTGTCATCATTTACTCACCACCATGTTATTCCAAACCTGTATGATTACAATACAAATAAGTTATTTTGAAGCATGTTGGTATTGGTAACAAAATATTTTTGGATTCACATTGACTTTCATTGTATTTTTATTTTTTTACTATTTTATGGGAGCCACTAATGGATCTTGTGTCATAAATAGATGTATCAAGGGATGACACTGAGACCTCTGAGCAAGACTTCATTGAGCCCCTTCCAACTGCATCAAGCACCAGATTTGCTGTTCCAATAGGACCCAGTGGTAGGTCAGAGTGACACTTTAAACTACACATTTTAGTGAGCAGCTGTCAGTTAGCTAATGTGTTGAGTCCTTAATCGTACATTTCCATAGAGATATGACACATTTTACATTATACATTATATAGAACCGCAGAATTATGTTGTATTAAATATACCTAGGATGAGTTTGTAATATTGATGGCCCTAAAATTGTTTTTATTTTTCAAATCTGAATCTGCTTGATGCCTGCTCTGTCCAATAGCAGTGTTTTTTTATTTTTTGTAAATGCTAATGTTTTTGCGAATAAACTCAGAAATTCATGTAACAGACACATGCTACTGTATCTTATCTCTTTGGAGATAAGCTTTATTTTATGAAAATATTTTGTTTGTTCAGCACTAATTGACCGTTCACAAAGAGCTTGATTGACAGGTGATCTGACCAATCAGAACGCAGATATTATGTGCCGCCGCTGCTATCTGCCATCTTGCCCGACAGCTTTGGCCCAGCGTTGCCAACTTAGATTTAACAACTTTTTTCTAAATAGATATTATGTTGCTTCTCTAATTTTACATGCAAATATAGCTGAAATCACAGCACAGGAATTGTTTTTGTCTCGTCTTATTTTATGTGCAGCTATTTGATTTCATCAGACGACGGCTTAATTATAAATCAGGATTTTTGTGATCTTGGAAGGGAGAGCTGATTATGTATCTTAACGGACCGCGTTTCAGTCACTATTTCATATGCATCCCATGTCTGACAACAGAAACAGTCAAATATATGAATGAAAACAGTTTTATTGAGAATTTGGCTGCATTAAAATACAGTATGTGAGCACAGAGAGACAAACAAATGTAAAAGGCAATACGGCGCGATGATGTCATGAATATGCTAATTAGCGTAAGACGTCATCTAGCGACATTTAGCGACTTTTCAAAGTGGCTTTAGCTACTTTCCATTGAAAGAAGATGGCAAAACTGCTGCGGCCGGTCTCCATAGAAATCTATGTATGCATGGTTTGCAGCTCTTAAGGTATGTACTCAGGGCCGCTGCTGGACAGATGGGGGCCCTAAGCAGGATTGTATTGTTGTACACCCTCCCTCAAATATTATGGAAGTAAAAAAAAAACACCTTTTATAGGGGTCAAAATAGAACTTTAATAAAATATGAGTAAATAAATAAATAAATTTTAATTAGATTGTATTATTTGCAAATTACAATTGTAGCTCTACCTACGGCTATTATTTTATTAATAACGTTGTCTGATTGATTTTATGGTCTCAATCATTCAGAAATCACGCAAAAGAAAATTAAGATAATCTCTTTATGTAAAAATCAAAAGGACAGATGTGTATTTAAATGGAGAAAACACAGAACAAATGTGATCTATGTCTGCAGAGAGACTGATCTCTGAGGGGAAGAGTATTACTTGCAGAAGAGGAGTATTTCCAGACTATCGTACGCTGCTCAGTCTCTCCGTGTTGATAAGACCTCTCTCAAGAATACTGACAAAATGTTATTTCATTTCATATGGAAAAATGGCATGCATACTTTTATGTTTTTCTTGTTCTTCCCTCTCTCCCTCCCTTTGACTGGACTTTGAGATATTGAGTATGTGTCTGTTGTTGTTGTTGTTGTTGTTGTTGTTGTTTTTTATTATTATTTTGTATTTTTATTTATTTATTTATTTTATTTTTTTTGGATGTTATGTATGAAAAATAAAAAATGTTGATAACAAAAAAAAGAAAAATGGCATACATTATATAAAAAAATCTGTAGTTTTAAATACATATGAAAATGGTGGTTTTAATGTTAGATTTTTGTTTTTTAATAATACGCTTAAAATCAATTTATTAAAAATCCAACCTCTATCTGGAGCTTTATTCCACATTACATTTTCTCCAAATTTGGTGGATTTAATTTTTTATTACTTTGTAATTATAATGTAGAAAAATGACCAGCTAAGTTATGTAATTTCCATAAGCAGGTCCTTCTCGCCTGGGCTCTATTATTTCTTAATGATTTTGTATCAATTCCAGATGTTACGGTTTATCGGGATGCTTTTGTCTCTGATATTTGCCGGGAGGAAAGTTTGGTTGATTCCAAATAGATACTTAATTACTAATAAGATAAAAGTTTTCTTTCGAAATATCCATCGATATATCCTGTTAATACTTTCTTAAAGAAATATTAAAAGACATTGATACAAACGGCTCTTTTTGCAAACAGCAGCCAGAGACTGTAGTACATGTATTCTGGCTGTCGTTACCCTGAACTGTTGAGGAAAAACCTCTCCTTATTTGTTCTTCAGAATATTGATTAAGATTTTACTTTACTTTGAGAAAATGTTTTGTTCATTCAAAAAAAGTGCATTTACAGAAAAGTAAATTGTACTTAATCTCCTTATTTTGTTAACAAAATGTTATATACCTAAATGTAAAAGTTCATGTCAAAAGCCATTGTTTTATGTATTGCTTGCTGACATACAGCACTACTTTGAGACTGTTTCTGATTCTTGTAATAAGAAGGCTTTAAAAACTGTTAATTTCTAAACTGTTTAATATTTTCCTTTGAATGCAATGTATTTTAGTTTATACCCGTCTAGTAATTTATTTTTGTTAACTTTTTTTTCTTTTTATTATTATTTAATTAAATTTGTTATTATTATTATTTTGTATTTTTGTACTGTAACTGCTTTTTATTGTTTGACAATGTTCATAATAAAAAATTAAAAAAGGCTGTTGTTTTTGAAGAATTTTCGGAGCCTGATGAAATCGGTGAAATAAGTGTTTAATGCTGCAAAATACACTCGATGTTACAGTCACTTGGCGTCCAGAATAATAGAGAGCATCTCAATCGAGTGAAGGATTTGTGGAAACTGTGGTTCCTAATTATTGTGATCCAACCTTTGCCTCACATTTCAGGATGAAAAGACAAACATTTCAGATGAAGGATAATCCGCTTCTTACCTCCGAGACTGTGTTATGATCTATATGACCTTATTATTTTTATTGTGAGTATTAGGCTTATCATTATTGCTGATCACTGTTGTTATGCTATGATATTGTAATATTTACCATTATATAATCAGAGGAGCATAGACAAGTTTATGAATGTGTCACCCACAATACAACAGCAAAATATATAAATATAGTATTTTTGTTACGTTAATCAGTGTCTAGCACACCTTGAAAGGAGATGGTGCAGAAGGCACATCCTGATTTTGTCAAGTCCTAGTTGTCCTGAGACCAATATTTTTTATGATGACCTTGGGACAGCAACTGCCTCAGCCAATCAAAGTTTATGACGTCATCACTTTGTGCCCCCTGCAGAATCCGCCAAAAAAACAGTAACGCCCCTCTCGCAAAAGAAAAAAAAAAAACTGCACCTGAGAAGTGACCAGTGAAGAGCGCAAATAAAAAGGTAAGACAATGGCTTTTTCTATTTCTCCTATCAATGTACAGCAGTATATTAATGATTAATTGTTTTTAGATTTGCGTTTTTACCACCAAGTTTTAACATTAGTTTGCATTTGCAAGTTATCAGCCTGGCTGATGTACTGTTAACTTTCTGACTCCAGTTAAAACAATCTAATTAACTATCAAAGGGCTGCGATTAAATAATGGCCTTTTGCGAACTTCCGGTTTATTATCGCTCGCGCTGTTGCCACGCAAATTTTTGTAATATTTCTGTCGTTAGCATATACTGTGCCACTGCAAATATCTGTTGCGTCGCGTCCAGTTACATTCGAAGACCAACAAACGCAACGGACCAAAACACCGCTAGTTTGCGCGCCGCACGGACCATTCAGCTCGGTCCACCAACAGACAGACGCTACTGTGATTCGCTGCGAGATCCAGGTAGAAGCGACTGAATCAGATTATTTATTCTGTTACATATGAAAATGTTGACCTCAAGTCATCACTGATTTATTCTGTTACATATGAATATGATGACCTCAAGTCATCACTGATTTATTCTGTTACATATGAATATGATGACCTCAAGTCATCACTGATTTATTCTGTTACTTATGAATATGATGACCTCAAGTCATCACTGATTTATTCTGTTACATATGAATATGATGACCTCAAGTCATCACTGATTTATGATGACCTCAAGTCATCACTGATTTATTCTGTTACTTATGAATATGATGACCTCAAGTCATCACTGATTTATGATGACCTCAAGTCATCACTGATTTATTGTTACATATGAATATGATGACCTCAAGTCATCACTGATTTATTCTGTTACATATGAATATGATGACCTCAAGTCATCACTGATTTATTCTGTTACATATGAATATGATGACCTCAAGTCATCACTGATTTATTGTTACATATGAATATGATGACCTCAAGTCATCACTGATTTATTCTGTTACATATGAATATGATGACCTCAAGTCATCACTGATTTATTGTTACATATGAATATGATGACCTCAAGTCATCACTGATTTATTGTTACATATGAATATGATGACCTCAAGTCATCACTGATTTATTTTTACACATGAATATGATGACCTCAAGTCATCACTGATTTATTGTTACATATGAATATGATGACCTCAAGTCATCACTGATTTATTGTTACATATGAATATGATGACCTCAAGTCATCACTGATTTATTTTTACACATGAATATGATGACCTCAAGTCATCACTGATTTATTGTTACACATGAATATGATGACCTCAAGTCATCACTGATTTATTCTGTTACATATGAATATGATGACCTCAAGTCATCACTGATTTATTCTGTTACATATGAATATGATGACCTCAAGTCATCACTGATTTATTGTTACATGATGTTGTGTTCAGACATGTATTACCCCAAACTGCTTTGATGTCTTAATAATCCAGAATTCCATATGGATAAAATATAATAGTGTGCTCAAAATAAATGCTTTTCCTCATGGTTATATAATGACCTCAGAGTAGATCTATCAGTAAACAAACTCTGTTACTTCTGTATTTAAAGGGCGCCAAGTGACCAAGAGCACACAATGGAAGGTATGATTTCACCTCATTTAATGTAATTTAACAATGTTTAATTTCCACAGTGTATACCTTGCTGATGGTTGGGGGGAGGGGTTGCTTCTCCATAAGCTACAGGAGAAGCAACGTATTTCACACCATGTTGTTATAAATACACCTTTGCAATGTTTTCAGATCTGCATTTTCCATTTTTATTGTTAATGAAAACCAATGTGGTTGCAAAATGTGTCATTTATGAATTATTATTAATCTACGTAGATCAGGCATTAAGGTGTCTCCAAAACAAGAGCCCAACATTCACATTAGGAAGTGTGGGGCCATATGACATTCAAGTGAACAGTTTGAACACTTTAATGAGGGACAACCAGGTTTCTGACGAGGTAAATTATTATCCTTATAGTGAGCCATGTAAATTCTTACACTTATTTCCTGTCTACCTATCTTACCACCAAAACAAGCCACCATGGCCTGCTTCTAGAATTTAGCCTTTAAACTTGTAAGTTCTGCATGTTTTCACAATTTTTTTTTACAATATGTATTTGCTTGCCAGGTTTCTACATAGTTAAAAGAAAATAAAAAAAGGAAAGGTGATAAATGATTCACAACATTTCTGTGTGACTAAAAAAATTGAGCATTTAATTTTATTTATTTATTATTATTTTTTAATCTCACATTTTCCTTGAAATATTCAGGTCATGAATTCCATATGTGATATCCTTAGCAAGGTAAGTGTAATT
>NC_081157.1:55423846-55440315 GCF_012432095.1 Onychostoma macrolepis | reverse complement strand
AGGGAGCAGTCTACCTGGACTATGTTCATCTAGAGAGCAGTCTGACAAGGAGCAGTCTACCAGCGGAGCAGTCAACCTGGACTATGTTCTAGGTTGCAGTCTACCTGGACTACGTTTAAGAGAGCAGTCCATCTAGGGAGCAGTCTACCTGGACTATGTTCTAGGGATCAGTCTACCTGGACTATGTTCAAGGGAGCAGTCCATCTAGGGAGCAGTCTACCTGGACAATGTTCAAGGGAGCAGTCCATCTAGGGAGCAGTCTACCTGGACAATGTTCAAGGGAGCAGTCCACCTGGACTATGTCCATCTAAAGAGCAATATGACAAGGGAGCAGTCTACCTGGACTATGTCTATCAAGAGAGCAGTCTGACAAGGGAGCAGCCTGCCAGGACTATGTCCATCTAGGGAGCAGTCTGACAAGAGAGCAGTCTACCTGGACTATGTCCATCTAGGGAGCAGTCTACCTGGACTATGTCTATCTAGGCAGCAGTCTACCTGGATTATGTTCAAGGGAGCAGTCTCCCTATACCATGTCCATATAGAGGGCAGTCTGACAAGGGAGCAGTCTACCTGGACTATGTCCACGTAAAGAGCAGTCTGACAAGGGAGCAGTCTACCAGCGGAGCAGTCAACCTGGACTACGTTCTAGGTTGCAGTCTACCTGGACTACGTGTTCTAGGTTACAGTCTACCTGACCACGCTTCTAGGTTACAGTCTACCTGACCACGTTCTAGGTTACAGTCTACCTGGACTACGTTCTAGGTTACAGTCTACCTGGACCACGTCATCAGTCACTGTCGCCATCTTCTGTGACTCAAATAAAGCAACATCTCAGGTGTACGTAAGCATCTACAATGTGTGCGTGTGCTAAACATCTTTGTTTCTCCACGTCTGTCATATTTATTTGTGTATTTTGAGAACTATGATGTTCCACGTTTTTGTAAAGGTCATAGAAAGAATTCAAACATAATCTTTACATAGGAATTATCTTTGCAAAGCAAATTGACAAAAAATCATTGAATTACAAAATGCAAAAATGTATACATCATTTAAGAAAAATTGCTATAATGCATACAGAATACAGAAATCCTCCTCTTGATCTATTGTGATTGACATTTTACTAAGTCAGACGGTCAGGATTATGGACGAGGCGGCTCACATTTTGTTTGTTGGACTGTATATGTCACTACTATGCCTTCAGCATTCAGTGTTTACAGAAATAAATGAAAATTAAGAAAATTTCTTGAGAGTGTTTGACTAAGTCGGTTGAAAAACCTTTAACAAAAAATTTTATATATATTTTTACTTTATTCTAGTAAAATCTCTCATTGTTACATGCTAAAAGCTAGCTGCAGCTTTGGCTCAGTCTGATCACCATGGCAACCCTGACTCAAGCAGAGTGCACGTGTTACCCAGAGAAGTGCAGAAGTGTACAGGCCAGACAAAACACAGAGAAGACTCTCAGAGACAATCCTGATGTACTGTACGCTGACTACATTCAGCTCGATGGCAAGAGAATTAAGAACAACCTCATCTTCCGCACCACTATGATTAATGCCTGGTAACTGGCCATCTGTGAGGAATACAAGCACATTTTTAAAGAAGGAATTGGTCGAGGTGGAAGATTAACTATACGTAAAGATGAAATGCTGGATACAGACAACCCCGTTCTCACCATAACCTACTATACTAAAGCACCTTCCTTCTGCAAGACAATGAAGTAAGCCTGAACTCATTAGAGGAGATGTTTGCTGCTGAAGGCCAGAGTCGAGGAGGAGAGAAACAGACTCTGAGGAGGAAGGTCCAGTGAAACTTTCACCTTCACCACCTGATCGTCGACTGAGACACAGTTTAGCTTTGCTGGACCTGGACTTCACTGAATTCAGAGAATACACTCAAGCCAAACTCTCAGACACACACAACACAAATCTTTACATCCAAGAGCTCAAAAACAAACTTCAGCCGCTGAAGAAAAACACTAACTCCTCCATCACTGAACTTACAAGAGCTCTCAGAGAACTGCAAGAAGAAAACCCAACTCTCCGTGTACAGATAGGCAAGCTAGAGAAGAAGAAGAGAGCTTCTCCAGACAGCTGCAAGAAATGAGAGAGCAGTTACAAAACAACACAAAAGACGACACGCTCTGCTACAGTACAGCTCCTACTACAGACAATTCAGACCACGCATATACAGAAAACAAGCCTGCCACAAACACACAGACACCCACAGAAACACAGACCTCACCTGCCCACCATCCAGAACCTGATCCAGATGTTTGAATCATTTACACACTTCTCCCGCGATGTGACACACCACCACACATCACCTACAGCATTAATGCTGAAATTTCCCGTGGATGTTCTTCGCTCCCTAATGTACACTTGGCCCACCACCACAACATCAGCCTCCAGCATCTGTATGATGGACTTCACCTACATAAAGATGCAGTGTGTGTTTTCAAAAACCCTAAAGGATGCAGCCCTGGGCCGCAGACCATCATCACCAAGGCACCTGTTACCGACTCCAGGACCCTACCGGCCCATTCACCCCTACATGCCCAGACACAGAGACCTGCTGTAGAAATGATGCACGTACCTACTGTCCCTCAGGCTACTATGAAGTAATTGTGCCCTCAGTTAAATTAAATACAGTCCATCGTGGATGATACTCAGGAGGAATTCTGGTGTGGTACAGGGAAGCTCTGGCCAAACACATTTCTATTATTACATTTGGAAAATATCACTGCTGGTTAAAACTAAACAACCAAATTGGCATTTCAACCACTGACATATATCTCTGTGCCATCTATATTCCTCCAGCAGAATCCCCTTACCATGATGAGGAATACCTGAACAACATCCACACAGAGATCAGCCGTTTCCAGGCCCAGGCCCAGGACCTGATGACATAGATCCAAAGGACAATGAATATATCTTTGGCCAAAATTATTAATCTTGACCAAACTGTAAATAAAAACGGTGGAGAGTTAGTGCAGCTCTGCCGAGCCTCAGGCCTGTACATGCTTCATGGCAGGATCAGAGGGACTCTTTAGGGAGCTTCACGTGTTGTTCAGGTCTTGGAGCTGGTGTAGTTGACTATACCATCACTGACATGGACCCGTCCTCCTTCAGTGCATTCACTGTCATACAACAAACTCCACTTTCTGACCATAACCAAACTAACATTTATATTAAAACACATCACACACCAGAACAACACAAGCTGGACACATGCAGATTATATCAGATCCAGCAGAGATATAAATGGACTCCAGACAGAGCAGAAAATATATCCAAGCCCTGAATTCTGAAGAACTGAAGAATCTAATCACTATATTTATGAATAAAAAAGATGGTGTTAATTTGGCTACAAATCAATTACATATTTCAAAAAGCAGCATATATAATGAATTGAAAAAGAAAGGCAAAAAATACACTAAGAAAAAAACACCAAAAGATGAAAAATGTAAAACATTGTAAAATGTTGTAAAAGACTGTAAAACATTAAGAAAACAAAACGAAAACAATACAAAGACACAATCAGAGCAAAGAAGCAACACCATCTGACCAAAAGTTTACAAGAAATAGAACATTCAATAAATCATAATCAGTTCTGGGATATGTGGAATAATCTGAGCGCAACAAAACCACAAGACCTGCCAACAACTCAATGACAATTATAATCTGATCAAACAACATCTGCAAACCTATGAAGACACAGTTGAACATGCCATATTATATTGCACAGAGTTTGAAAATGAATTTTGGCAAGGAAACCAGATTATGTTTGAGAATAAAATTAAGTAATGAAAGAGGTATTTATGTATTTATTTATTTATTTATTTATATGAAGATTTTTTTTTTTTTTTTTTTTTTTAATATAAATGATATTGGTAAGAGTCCTTCTTCATTGCTGTTCCTCCAGTTCAGTTCAGTTGGTGGCGGAAATGCACCTAAAAGCTGGTTTGCCAATAAACAAAAGAAGAAGAAACTTTTGCATCTGTCTCTCTGTTTGTTTGTTTGTTTGTTTGTTTGTTTGTGTTGAATATGTTACAGCAGTGTAAAGCCTCCACACGGGGGCGCGCGCGCTTTATTCGTGCTCGTGCTCGTCAGTCAAATCTGCGCTTTCGGTTTCGGTTTCGGTTTCTTCAAGGCGTCGGTGACGCGCACAGATCAGGTTATACTTCTCTCTTACTGTACTCACTAACCAACCTTTATACACATCTTACTGTGTTTTTTAGTGATTGCTTGAAATCAGAATATTGAGAAGGCAATAGCTTAATAAAACCTAATATTTTTATATTATTAATAATATTATAAAATAATAAAGATTATAATATTGGCAAACACATATTTAATACAACTAAAACTGATGATATTTTGCAATTAATATTTCGTTGGTAATTAACATTGAAAATGCTGTATAAGCCATTATGAATGTGTATTACTGCATGACATTGTGAAACGTTAGCTGTACTAAAATAAACGGGAACCCTTCACCGCGGGCTGTTTGTCATGATTTGACACTGTATCCAGTGCTGGTGTGTTACTGTGTTTCACGAGGTTTATTACAGATTCAGTTTGTTCAGATGAAACAGCTTCACACACTGCACACATTTATCATCTACAGCAGCTCTTTATCATTACTCATCATCACAGACACTGGAGAGACTCTCTGACACATACACAGCAATAAATACATCACATACAAGCGCTTTGAGCTCTTTTATTATTCATATTTGTGTATTTCCAGTGTGTGTTTTGTTCAAGGTTTGACAGCATTATATTTGAACGTTTTAAAGCAAGTTAATTTTGAATACAATGTTAAATCCTGGAGTTTGCGGTGTCTGAAAGCTCTCCCTCGTTCACTCGTTCACTGATCTCTATATCAGGGCCGGTGCGAGCTGTAGGCAGAGCAGGAGATTGTCTCGAGGGCCCCGTGCTTTGAGGAGGGGCCTCCACATCCATAACATCCCCTACAGTCCACCACAGGCACAGAAGTGCAGCTCCTGATGCAGCTGTGCGAGCTGTTCTCATCTATTTTGGAGTGATTGCAATGTATTCTAAATATAAACTTCGATCGGCGTATTTTGAATTTTTTTTTTTTAATTATTATTATTATTTTTTATTATTAAATTATAGCAAAAATATTACAAATTTACAGAACAAATTTGCATACAACATACATTCAAAAAAGCCATTCTAAGCGGGGCTTAGACATACATGAATAAAAAACAAACAAAAACATAAGCAATCTTTCAACCATCAATTTTAATAAGTGCAAATTCAGCAGGGGATAAGTAAGAAATTATAATAAATTATATTTATCAAATAAATCTAACAAGATTCCAGCTTTTTTATTTTTTGTTTTTGACAAAGTTTTTAAGTATTGTCTCAAATAATTCTTAAATACTATAAACAAGGGGTGATTTAAAGAATCTACATTTGTGAATAACATTTTTAGCTAACAGAAGTAAATTGTTAATCAAGAAACCTTTTTTACCATCTTCTTCAAAATTTCCATACTTAATATCTATAAATGACAGACTGAATTCAACCATATTTCCTTCTTTTAACCATAATTGTATTTTGTCCCAGAAGGCACTAGAATATTTACAAGCAAAAGAAATGTGTTCTGTATTATCTGGAGATTAATTACAAAATTTGCATAATATCATTTCAAAATTAAATCTAGCCCTTAGGAACTCTCCAGAAGGGTAAATATCATATACAATTTTAAAGTGAGTTTCTTTAATTTTGGGGTGAAGTGGAAATTTTAAGTATGAGGTTCTCATACATTTAAGCATTCGTTTGTCAAAGAAAATATCCAACTTATTTCTTACAGCCCTGTAAGGAAACATGATATTGTTGAAAATTTGTCTGATGTAAACGTTTGTACATTTCTTACTTTTAAATTCAGTTGGCCCAAGATATAGTGACGGTAAAATTGGTGTAAATTGACTGTATAACAGATAACCTTTCATAATCATCTTAAATCCAGAGGGGATGGCTGAAAGTACTGTGGAAAACTGTTTTGGATGGCATGCAAAACCATGTTTAAGAGTGAAAGCATTGTAATCCAACACCTCTCCAGCATCATCAAAAAGATCCTTTACAAACCAGATATTTCTACTAAACCAATCTTCATAAAAAAGAGATTTATTTCTATGGAGAATACACTTATTATTCCATATTGAGGAATTATGTGGTGTAAAGTTATGTGTATGTGCTAGTTTCCAATATCGCAAAACTTGTTGATGAAAAGCAGATCATTTCAGTGGAAGTTTAGAAATTTCGAAGTCACATTTAAGTAAAAATTCAATTCCACCAAGTTTCTTAAATAAAGATGCTGGAATTTTGTATTTTTTAGTTTTTCTAAGAAATTAAGTTCCATACATCACTTGAATCGAGATTAATTAAACGAGCCAACAGATCTGTTGCAATAATAAACAAAAGAGGGGACACCCCTGTCTTACACCACGACCAATCATAAACCTTTTAGATGTACCAAACGGAGAGATATTGAACTATTTATATCCCTGTAAATCAGCCTTATAATATTCACAAATCTTTCTCCAAAACCAAAAGACTGCAGAGCATGAAATAAAAAAGAAAGTTCTAGCATATCAAAAGCTTTTTTGAAGTCCAAAAATAAGATAAAACCATCATCTTCTATCCACTCACCATATTCCAACAAATCTATAATCAATCTTATATTATTATGAATGGAGCGACCCGCCAAAAAACCTGATTGAGATTCATTAATTATCTTAGTTATACCTTTTTTAAGTCTGTTGGCAAAAATGTGTGTAAAAATGTTATAATCAGTATTCAACAAGGTTATCGGACGCAGATGATCTATATATCTAGAGTCTTCATCGGGTTTAGGTAATAACGTAATCAGCCCTTGTCTCTGCGTAGAGCTTAATGTGCCTTCTTCAATAGATTGTAGAAAAGCTTTAAATAATGATTCTTTTAAATCATCCCAAAAAACTCTGTAAAAGTTAGAAGTTAGCCCATCAGGACCAGGTGATTTATTTAATTTGAGTTTTTTTCATAGCTAAATGTATTTCTTCTATTTGCACATCTTCATCACAAAGTTTTTTAAATTCGCCATCAATATTAGGAATAATCTGTTGTATTTAAAAAAAAAACAAATTACAATCTGTTTGAGAAAAATTGGACGAATACAAATCCTTATAAAACTTAAAGATTTCATTACTTATTAATTTAGGGTCAGAAATTTCTGTGTCGTCAAGTATCAATGATAATATAGCATTTTTAGTTTGCCTTCTTTTTTCAAGTCTGTAGAAATATGCAGTGCTCTTCTCTCCCTCTTCAGTCCACCTGGCTCTGGACCTAATATAGGCACCCTCTGCCTTTCTAATATATATGCTGCCCAATTGTGTTTGTTGTATTAACATATGATTTTTATCTTCTTTACTTAAAACCTCTTTACTACAATATTTATTTATTTGATGAATAATATTACATTCATCCTGCCTTTTGACCTTTGCTAACATTTTACTATAATTAATGGAGAACTCTCTCATTTTAAATTTAAGGTATTCCCATCTATTTACATGAGAGGAAAATGTCGCATCCTTTGTAATTTTTTTAATTAAATCTTTTATCTTATTACAAAAACTTTCATTAAACAGTAAATCCGCATTAAATTTCCAATAATCTTTCTTCCTTGAAATCTCAACTATTGGTTTAAATGAGATGGCAATACTACAATGGTCTGTAAGCGGAGCGGCCGAGAGCATTCCTTCACATAAGTCATCAAGTGATCTGACACAAGCCAAAAGTCAATTCTAGATTTACTTGAAGAACTGGAGTTCATCCATGTATACTGTTTGCAAGAGGGATTAAGACGTCTCCATACATCTAACAGACTTCATTTTAAACATAACCGAGAAATCAGTGCGTTAGGTTGAGTAGTAGGCCTACATTTAGATGGGTATCGATCAATAACCTCCTCTGGCACAATATTAAAATCTCCACCCAAAATAATATTATCAGTTGGATATAAAGTTCTTAATTCTACAATCACATCTAGAAGCTCTGAGAACAAACGCTGATTATGTGACATACTGTTATACCCGTAACAAGCTATAAGCTTTTTTCCCTTCTTTCCGAGCTTTTTCTATTCGAGGCCACAACGCAGCATTTCGGTCCTCCCTTGTCAAGTCTTCCACGAATCTCACTCCTCGGTCTTTACACACCGAACAGTTCTTTGTCACTTTCCAGATCTCCTCTCTATATTTCCTCATTGTGAACTGCACAATCATTTGTCTCTGCTTTCCGTGTTCTTTTTTTCCAACCCGATGTACAGAGTCAATGATATCCTCCAGCTTGTGAACCAGATGTGGAGCTCTCTCACGATGAGTCTGCAAACCTCTCTCCGGGGGTCTTGGTCAGATTTCTCCTGCGGGCCGTTGATACGGAGATCCCACCTTCTCTTGTAACGCTCCAGTTCTGTTCCTCAATTCAGTGTCCGTTTTATTCAGTTTCCTTATTTCTTTGCTCATTTCTGCATTTTCTCTTTTACAGTCTTTTATCTCCGCTGCATTAAACTCAACTGCCTTCGAAATTTCCGCCATCTTGACACAGTTTTTCCGCATCTGATCCATTAAAACTTCCATCTTACTGTCTTGAGTGTCAAAACGTGTCGTGAGAGCACTGATAGCTTGCAACAAGACCACGTTGGAGACCTCTTCCTCGTCAGCTTTCAGCTTCTTCATCTCGCTACCTTTCGTCGGAGTGATATGAGAAGAATCACGCCGTTTCTCTTGTAACGCTCCAGTTCTGTTCCTCAATTCAGTGTCCGTTTTATTCAGTTTCGTTATTTAACAATAAATAACTAACATATTTAGTTTATTATTACTGTTAAATACACATTTTTATTTACAATACAGTAGGATTATTGCAGCTGTAACATTTACTTTTTATAATAAAATGCATATTTTGATTATTATTATAGTTTTGTTATTGTTACAATTAAATACTCACATTGTATTGTTCATTACAAAATTTGCAATAGTAACTAGTAATAGTAAAATGTTTTTAATTGTTAATAATAATAATAATAATAATAATTATTATTATTATTATTATTGTTAAATACAGATTATTTTTATTTTACAGTACAATATGATTATTGCAATTGTAACAAATATTACATATTAAAGATTTAAAGATTTGTAACAAATTTGTTATATTTTGTTATTTCGTTATACTTTAATAAAATAAAATTCATATAAAAGTAATAACAACAACAATAACAATAATACTAATCATTTATTATTATTATTATTATTATTATTATTATTATTACTGTCACGAATCTGGTCTGCAATCCAGTTCATTCACCACTAGAGGTCACCCGCTCACCACATGGACTCTCACACCACACATCACATGGACTGCATTTCCCATCAGCCATCTCACCAATCGCACACAGCTGTCACCAATCACTCATTGCACTAATCACACGCACACCTGATCACACAGCATCACTAATCACACACACTATTTCACCCTGGACATTCTCTCCCTCGTGGCCGAGTATTGTATGCATTATCGCTGCCCCACGGGGCCCGTTAGTTTTCCTTGCCTAGCCTTGCCTAGCCTTGCCTAGCCTTGCCTAGCCTTGCCTAGCCTTGCCTAGCCTTGCCTAGCCTTGCCTAGCCTTGCCTAGCCTTGCCTAGCCTTGCCTAGCCTTGCCTAGCCTTGCCTAGCCTTGCCTAGCCTTGCCTTGCCTAGCCTAGCCTTGCCTAGCCTTGCCTTTGTTTAATCGTGTTTTCCCCTGCCTGGACTATCGCCACGTTTTGGATTACCTCTCCTGTCTCGCCCCTTTGGATTCTGTACGCTGATCGTCGACCCACGCTTGTATCTGTTTACTCTTTGTCTCGTCCATATCATACCTGTTTGCCATTGTTTGACCCTGCCTGTATGACCACGTCTCTGCCTAATAAAAGCCTGCACATGGATCCGCATGTCTCTCGTCGTCAGCCCGTAACAGAATACTCGGCCACACAAGGATCCAGCTTTTGACCTTTGCTAACATTTTACTATAATTAATGGAGAACTCTCTCATTTTAAATTTAAGGTATTCCCATCTATTTACATGAGAGGAAAATGTCGCATCCTTTGTAATTTTTTTTAATTAAATCTTTTATCTTATTACAAAAACTTTCATTAAACAGTAAATCCGCATTAAATTTCCAATAATCTTTCTTCCTTGAAATCTCAACTATTGGTTTAAATGAGATGGCAATACTACAATGGTCTGTAAGCGGAGCGGCCGAGAGCATTCCTTCACATAAGTCATCAAGTGATCTGACACAAGCCAAAAGTCAATTCTAGATTTACTTGAAGAACTGGAGTTCATCCATGTATACTGTTTGCAAGAGGGATTAAGACGTCTCCATACATCTAACAGACTTCATTTTAAACATAACCGAGAAATCAGTGCGTTAGGTTGAGTAGTAGGCCTACATTTAGATGGGTATCGATCAATAACCTCCTCTGGCACAATATTAAAATCTCCACCCAAAATAATATTATCAGTTGGATATAAAGTTCTTAATTCTACAATCACATCTAGAAGCTCTGAGAACAAACGCTGATTATGTGACATACTGTTATACCCGTAACAAGCTATAAGCTTTTTCCCTTCTTTCCGAGCTTTTTCTATTCGAGGCCACAACGCAGGCATTTCGGTCCTCCCTTGTCAAGTCTTCCACGAATCTCACTCCTCGGTCTTTACACACCGAACAGTTCTTTGTCACTTTCCAGATCTCCTCTCTATATTTCCTCATTGTGAACTGCACAATCATTTGTCTCTGCTTTCCGTGTTCTTTTTCCAACCCGATGTACAGAGTCAATGATATCCTCCAGCTTGTGAACCAGATGTGGAGCTCTCTCACGATGAGTCTGCAAACCTCTCTCCGGGGGTCTTGGTCAGATTTCTCCTGCGGGCCGTTGATACGGAGATCCCACCTTCTCTTGTAACGCTCCAGTTCTGTTCCTCAATTCAGTGTCCGTTTTATTCAGTTTCCTTATTTCTTTGCTCATTTCTGCATTTTCTCTTTTACAGTCTTTTATCTCCGCTGCATTAAACTCAACTGCCTTCGAAATTTCCGCCATCTTGACACAGTTTTTCCGCATCTGATCCATTAAAACTTCCATCTTACTGTCTTGAGTGTCAAAACGTGTCGTGAGAGCACTGATAGCTTGCAACAAGACCACGTTGGAGACCTCTTCCTCGTCAGCTTTCAGCTTCTTCATCTCGCTACCTTTCGTCGGAGTGATATGAGAAGAATCACGCCGTTTCTCTTGTAACGCTCCAGTTCTGTTCCTCAATTCAGTGTCCGTTTTATTCAGTTTCGTTATTTAACAATAAATAACTAACATATTTAGTTTATTATTACTGTTAAATACACATTTTTATTTTACAATACAGTAGGATTATTGCAGCTGTAACATTTACTTTTTATAATAAAATGCATATTTTGATTATTATTATAGTTTTTGTTATTGTTACAATTAAATACTCACATTGTATTGTTCATTACAAAATTTGCAATAGTAACTAGTAATAGTAAAATGTTTTTAATTGTTAATAATAATAATAATAATAATAATTATTATTATTATTATTATTGAATACTGATTTTTATTTTATAGTAACTTTTATGGTTTTGTGTAATTGTTATAATTAGCAATACATAAAAATTATTATTATAAATACTATATACTACATAATATATAATACTATTTAAATATATAAATATTTAGATATTTATTATTATTCTTATTTTTAGTGCAGTAAGATAATTGCAATCATTTCCTTTTTGATATACTGAAAATAATAAAATTGTCATTTATTATTATTAAATAGTTTTTATTTTACAGTACAATATGATTATTGCAATTGTAACAAATATTACATATTAAAGATTTAAAGATTTGTAACAAATTTGTTATATTTTGTTATTTCGTTATACTTTAATAAAATAAAATTCATATTTTGGTTGTTTACTGCTATTATTATTATTATTATTGAATACTGATTTTTATTTTATAGTAACTTTTATGGTTTTGTGTAATTGTTATAATTAGCAATACATAAAAATTATTATTATAAATACTATATACTACATAATATATAATACTATTTAAATATATAAATATTTAGATATTTATTATTATTCTTATTTTTAGTGCAGTAAGATAATTGCAATCATTTCCTTTTTGATATACTGAAAATAATAAAATTGTCATTTATTATTATTATTATTATTATTATTATTATTATTACTGTCACGAATCTGGTCTGCAATCCAGTTCATTCACCACTAGAGGTCACCCGCTCACCACATGGACTCTCACACCACACATCACATGGACTGCATTTCCCATCAGCCATCTCACCAATCGCACACAGCTGTCACCAATCACTCATTGCACTAATCACACGCACACCTGATCACACAGCATCACTAATCACACACACTATTTCACCCTGGACATTCTCTCCCTCGTGGCCGAGTATTGTATGCATTATCGCTGCCCTCACGGAGCCCGTTAGTTTTCCTTGCCTAGCCTTGCCTAGCCTTGCCTAGCCTTGCCTAGCCTTGCCTAGCCTTGCCTAGCCTTGCCTAGCCTTGCCTAGCCTTGCCTAGCCTTGCCTAGCCTTGCCTAGCCTTGCCTAGCCTAGCCTTGCCTAGCCTTGCCTTGCCTAGCCTAGCCTTGCCTAGCCTTGCCTTTGTTTAATCGTGTTTTCCCCTGCCTGGACTATCGCTCGTTTTGGATTACCTCTCCTGTCTCGCCCCTTTGGATTCTGTACGCTGATCGTCGACCCACGCTTGTATCTGTTTACTCTTTGTCTCGTCCATATCATACCTGTTTGCCATTGTTTGACCCTGCCTGTATGACCACGTCTCTGCCTAATAAAAGCCTGCACATGGATCCGCATGTCTCTCGTCTCGTCAGCCCCGTAACAGAATACTCGGCCACACAAGGATCCAGCGGCTTTTCATATGGACATTGGCCAGGTATGGACACTGCGAGACTGTTGTTAACCCTCGAGCAGGGCTTGCGATCACTCGAGGATTATGTACAGGAGTATTTAGATATAGCCTATTTTTCTGATTTGCCGGACTGTGTACTGATAGACTTTTTTTGTGAGGGCATTAACCAGCCGCTCAAATCACGATTAACCCTTGAAGGTCCCCGTTCGAGTCTGAGTGATTTTATGGACTATGCTTTATGGACTGTTGGTTCAGTGTTCACTGTGGGTGTCGCGGAGGAATGCGACACTGCACTCACTCATGAAATGGCGGCCACAACAACACCCCGTCATGTTCCAGCTGATCTAGTCACAGTTGCTGTTAAAGAGCCGAGTCAAGTCACAGTTGCTGTTAAAGAGCCCAGTCAAGTCTCAGCTGCTCGTCCAGAGTCACTTCGCGTCTCAGCTGCTCGTCCAGAGTCACAGCGTCACGTCTCCGCTGACCTTCCAGAGTCGGGTCACGTCCAGGCTGACACACTCAGATCATCAAGGTCAGTCTTTCATTATCCCAGTCTGATATCCAGTGTGAGGGATTCACCGCTGGTGTCTGCACGCACAGCTGGTATCCCCAAACTCACTCACTCTAACCCTCCTGTTCCTGAACTGATTCCCCTGTCTGAAACACTTCCACTGGTGGGGATCGCATTTTGGTGTGTTTGGGCTGCATACACCACCACAGAACTCCCAGAGGTGGCGGCGTCCACTATGATGTCTCTAGAGGTGGCGGCTGACGCTGCAGAACCTCCTGAGGTAGTGGCGCTCACTGCTGTGTTCCCTGAAGTGATGGTGCCCGCTGCAGTTTCTCCAGAGGTGGCGGTACATGCTGCAGAACCTCCCGGCCAGCGGTGCTCACTTGCCCCTTGTATGGTGGTGGCGCCCAGTAATGTACTCTCAACCTGTTATGTGGCGGTCGAGAGACCGTTACTAAATTCTCCCTGTGTCCTGAGGTTACTGCTGTAGAACCTCCAGAGGTGGCGGCAGCAGCTGCAGAACCTCCAGAGGTGTCAGCAGTAGCTGTCAATGAACTCTCGTTCTGTCCTGTCACGGCTAGAGAGGCCGTCAATGAACTCTCACTCTGTCCTGTCACGGCTAGGGAGGCCGTCAATGAACTCTCGTTCTGTCCTGTCATGGCTATGGATGCCGTCAATGAACTCTCGTTCTGTCCTGTCACAGCTATGGATGCCATCAATGAACTCTCGTTCTGTCCTGTCACAGCTCTGTCACGAATCTGGTCTGCAATCCAGTTCATTCACCACTAGAGGTCACCCGCTCACCACATGGACTCTCACACCACACATCACATGGACTGTTGTTTCTATTTTAATTAATTACTTTTTGTTATAATTAAAATAACAATAAAATAAAATTCATATTTTGGTTGATTATTATTATTATTATTATTATTAAATAGTTTTTATTTTACATTAGGAGTATTGCAATTGTGGTATATTTGTACTGTTTTACTTTATTACTTATTTATATTCATTATAATTAAAATGATAATAAAATAAAATTCATATTTTGGTTGTTTACTGCTATTATTATTATTATTATTGAATACTGATTTTTATTTTATAGTAACTTTTATGGTTTTGTGTAATTGTTATAATTAGCAATACATAAAAATTATTATTATAAATACTATATACTACATAATATATAATACTATTTAAATATATAAATATTTAGATATTTATTATTATTCTTATTTTAGTGCAGTAAGATAATTGCAATCATTTCCTTTTTGATATACTGAAAATAATAAAATTGTCATTTATTATTATTAAATAGTTTTTATTTTACAGTACAATATGATTATAGCAATTGTAACATTTACTTGTTTTCTATAATTCAAATAATAGTTAAATCAATAAAAGGACTCCAGTATTGACACAAATACTTCAGCTCAAGTAATATTTGCATTATATATTTACACTTGTTCAAATCAATCAGCAACGTTTTTACATATTTTAACACATTTTTACATGTTTAAGTAATACAAATATTAGATTTTTCTGATGAATCTATTGTCATTTAAACACTTTCAGACTCCGAACAAAAAAGTAAATATTTTGTAAATATTATAAAATATTTTAAGTGAAATATTCTGTCATGTTCTTCCTCTGAAGATGTTTTCAGGCACGTGATCAGCGAGAGACAAAAAAGAAGGAGGATCTGACCACACCCACAAGCCACGCCCCCAGCACTTATTATTACAAATATATATTTCAGCACATTAACAGATATATCTTATATTGTAATAATACATACTATTGTCCTGTAAAAGATAAAAAGCAGCATTTAATAATCAGCTTTATTTTATTCAAAGCATCTTTACAGTGAGAAACTAGAAATAGAGATTACATATTACATATTCATCAATTACAATCTGATCTCAAGATGATCTGTCCTTGTGTTTATTATTTGTGCACAAAAACAATCCAGAAAAATGAGACGAATGATAACATGAATATTTTCTGAATAAATGGCTGATCTGACTCTCTGTGAGGATTTCTGACACACATTTATTCGGATTGATGTTCATATTAATGTGATGAAGAGACTCTGTAACATCTGTTAGTGATTCATCACGCAGCTCAAAGCATTATGGGTAGAATCTCTCATCAGTTTCTTCTGATTCATCAACACAGTTTCACTGATGATCCACCATAAACGGTAAACCCAGGATAGAGCGGCTGAGTGAATGTGGTCTGTTCTGTGTGGATGTGTCTCATTGTGTCAGAGACGCTGTAGAAGGACAGAGTTCCTGCGCCGTGATCCACATACACTCCTACTCTGCTGATGATGGGCTTCACAGGGAGATGAGTCCATATGTTATTGTGCATGAATGAGTAACCGCCAGGAGAGCAGAACAGACTCCAGGACTGATCATTACCTCCAAACCTACAATCATCATCACCTCCCTTCCTGCTGATGCTCTTATATGACACTGATATACACACATTATCTCCTCTCCACTCGATCTCCCAGTAACAGCGTCCACACACACTCTCTCTACACAATACCTGCCACACATCAAATCTGTCTGGATGATCAGGATACGGCTGGACTGTGTCAGTGTTAGTAATCACTCTGTTGTTGTCAGACAGACGGAGGAGTTTATTCACTGTGTTCAGATCCAGAGTGAACTGATGGGAATCTGATGGAGAGAAAACACATCACAATCAGGAATCATGAATGAGTTATTAAATCAGACACACAAACACATGATCTTTAATATAATAACCTGCACTAAACCTAAACCTGTGTCACAGAACACATTCTGATATATATTCTCATCTTATATGTATGTTTTAACAGTCTTTTCTGAGAATATTATATAAGAGTGTTGAAATGTTCTCTAAATGATTGACCTGGTCTCCTAGCAACAG
>NC_081157.1:55375403-55423746 GCF_012432095.1 Onychostoma macrolepis | reverse complement strand
CTCATCAGTGATAATGAACTGTACTTATACATACCCTACTGGATATCAGGTCAAGAAAGTATTCTGGACCAAAGGACCTAAAATGAAGGGTGACGAGTCTCAGATCTATCTAATGACACTGAATACAGTCAGAGGCTTCAGTATCTGGGAGATAAACAGCAGAACTGCACCATCAGACTGAGTCATGTGACACAGAAAGATGAACACATGTATTATTTCAGATTCACTACAAATGTAACAAAAGGAAGATGGGTCGGTCGTCCAGGAGTGACTCTTAATGTCACAGGTGACTTTCATGAGGTTTCACTCTTCTTCTGTGCATCATGTTGAATAATAATCAGTGTATGACAGCAGCACTAGATATAATGTGTGTGTTGTGTTCAGATCTTCAGGTGGAGTCTCCTGAGAGAGTGACAGAGGAGATTCAGTCTGTCTGACATGTAAAAGCACCTGTGCTCTGACTGACGGAGCAACAACATTCATCTGGTACAGAAACTCACAGCCATTAACTGAGAGAAGAGACAGAAACAATCAACTCCTGCTGCAGTCAGTCAGAAGAGAGGATGCAGGCAGATATAGCTGTGCTGTACATGGACACACTTACATCTCCTGCTGCTCATCTCAGTGTCACGTGTGAGATAAATAAATACAAGTCAAGGACACATGAAACAAAGCATTATTCAAACATATTGTTCTGACAATCATGTATTTACAGACGGTGAGCCCACATCACACTGTCTCGTTCCACCACAAAAGCTCTGCATCAAATGCACAGAAATCAAGAATCAGAAAAGTGCTGTAATAGCTCTGTTTGAAATTACAATAATTAAAATAAACTACAACTTATCTGATCAATACTGCATTTATTTACATGTAGTTGCTGATGCGTTAAATCACTTTTTATCCAACACAAATGTTCCTCAATTTATCAACAATACTAATGAACTAATGAAATAGATAACTTATGTTTAGTTACTCCATGTAGAATTGTTTATTTACATTACTTACATTCATCTAAAGCAGTGCTGACATCAGTGAACTCTACATAACAGCACGTATAACGTTACATCTCTCACTCAGATGTGTGTTCATGTTGTGATGTGCTCATCTGTAATTCTTTTAGGAAATGTTCCTGTCTCATATTAAATAAACATTTAGTAATCGTCTTTAAGATGTATGGTTTATGTAAATGCACTCTGGAGACGTGCGTGTGTTTACTGGAGCTGCCCCTGTTCGCTATAGGCTACATAATAAAACGTGTTTTTACAGCAAAATTATAAATATACTGTAACGTTACTGTCTAGCGTCTTTACACCTTAAGCAAATCAACAGTTTACTCTACAGTAGCTCAACAAATGTGATTTTAACAGGAAACCGTGTTTTTGGTTTGTAATACTCACATTTGTAAACACCCGCGTCGCTGTTCTCCATCACGTTCTCTGATGACGTATTGATCTCCCGTGGGCTTCTGGGATAGAAAAGTATCCATCGATGAGCACTCAAGAATCTGGGCAGAAGCAGTAGGACATCCGGGAACTTCTCGACTACTCTTTTATGAATACTGAGGTTTCGGACATACCTATTTGCTCGCCTACTGCTTTTTCCCTACTATATAGTAGAAGTAGGCATATTCGGACGCACTTTAAGTAGACGCACGTCCGAATCTCGCGAGAATTAGTATGTCACCCAGGTAATTCTCGCCTACTCGTTTATGAATACTGAGGTTTCGGACATACTTATTCGCTCGCCTACTGCTTTTCACCTACTATATAGTAGAGAAGTAGGCGGTTTCGGATGCAGCCAAATTGTAATCATTTTAAAATACGCTAATCATACCTTGGAATTGAATGATTGCATTTTTTAAATGGACTTCCCAGTGAGCCTGAACTCTCTTTTTAATCATTGGCTTCAGCGAAGGGCAATAATACAATATGTGCAACAGGATGTGCACTTTGGTATGAGGTGCTTTACACCTGCTGAGACTACTGATGGATGCATCTGTAACCATAAATCGAAGATACAGAAGTGAAACTATTCTGATGTGTATGATATACTTTTCATTTTTATAATTGCTTAGTCATTCCACCCATCTCTCGTTTTAAAGAACCATTGTTAACAACATTAAAATGACTTTTATGTTAAAGATTCCATCTTCATATTAAATATTGTTAAGTAACATCTTGCCCAGAGCCAGTAAAACACTCATTTTTTCACCACTTAAACAAATTGAACTGTATGAAGAATCGGTACCCAATTAGCACAAACACGATATATCAGATAGATATCAGGATAGTTTTCAACAACATTATCTTATAGATTAAAACATCACTTTTATATCTATTTAATCCTGTATGAATGAAGTACAGTAAATATACTTACATTGATTCCTTGGCGGTCGTTGAATCCTCTAACGTTACTCCATTTTAAAACACATGATAACGTCGAGGGCCCTGTGTGTGTGGGATATATCAGATAAATATCAGGATAGTTTTCAATAACATTTACCTAATAATCAAAAACAACTTAATCTTGTACGAATTAAATACATATACTTACAATAATTCCTGTGCGACCGTTAAATCCTGTGTCACATAGAGTGGCCTGTGCGTGCACTTAAAACAGTGCACATGTGTGTGTCTGAGAGTGCACGTCTGCAGCCAGACCCTTCTCACTGAGCTGGGACAGCACCTCTTCAAACTGGCCACCAACGGTCAGGAAACAAAGTCAATGAATCACCGATTCACCCAATCACCAAATTACTGAGTCACTGAGTCACTGATTCACTGAATCACTGAGTCAATGAATCACTGATTCACAGAGTCATTCAATGACCAAATTACTGAGTCACTGAGTCACTGAGTCAATGAATCACTGAGTCACTGAGTCACTGAGTCAATGAATCACTGATTCACTCAATCACTGAGTCACTGATTCATTGCGCAGGTTGTTTCATGACCTTTAAAGGTGCATTAATAACCCATCACAGTTTCCTTGCGTAAAACAGTTAATTTGCAAATAATCAAATACGTTTCTTACAATACACTGTTAAAAATAAATGTAATTTTTTTTTACAGAATTTTCCCGTTTTTTCATTATACAGTATAATACCTGTTGTTTTACAGATATTTGCTGTATTTTAAAGTTCTGCCATTATATTTACAAATAATTGCTTGTATTTTGGTATTACAACAATTTTCCGCTTTTAAAAAGACATTTTCTGTATTTTTACAGAGTAATGTGTAATTTTACATAAAATCGTTTATAATATTTACAGATTTTTCCTGTAAAAATAGGAAAAGAATGTATAAGCACAAATCAACAGTCAGTCACCATGTTCTGTCCAATTATTTCGACAAAATGTTATTTTGATGCTTCGGAAACATTTGATTTGTTTAAAGTTTCATGCCAAAAGTATAGTATTGCAGCAGCATCTGGGCGTTCTTTATTATAAATCACTGCATTAAAAATGAACAGTGAGGTTACAGTGTACCCTTGCCTATTTACTAAATCATTTATACTATATTCAAAGAAATGCAAAATAAATGATGTCATATCTGTTCTAAGCAGTAGTATAATGTTGCCTATTCAAATAAAGATTTGTGCATTTTAACAAATACCAGCAAATATTTACACAGCATAACTGAATCAGCTTTATTTCAACTCAATAAAACAGTTAATAACATCCAAATTTATAGAAAATATCGCGCTCTTTCATTGAGCCTGTTTTTCAATAACTCATGCCAACCGATCACCGACTGAGGTAAGTCTTTCATACTATTAATATATTAATATGCAGCACGCGTCTTTCAAATTTGTTTTCCATTTGTTTTAATGCAAGAAAGATCAGTTGAGCTGAAAACAAGCTTTAGTAAACTTGTTATTCATATTAAAGTCCGTTCAAGTGCATGAATTCTGCTCATATGGCAGTAACTTATCAGCCAAGTTTTGAAACTATTAAATGGCGGGACATTTTGAAACGCTGAACGTGGCTCATGTCTGGTGTTAAATTGTCATTACATATTGGATCGTTAGTTATAAAAATTGCACCTATCCAGATGAATGGACAGTTACGCCCCTATGTAGTAATATGATGCAGCTAGGTCAAAATAAATAATATAAATTTCTCTAAATGTTCATATAGATTTTGCTAAAATAACAGACCAAGACCAAGACATCACCCAGTCAGCAAATGTCCTTTGGCGCGGATCTGACCCAAATCAACAGCTAAAGTGTGTCCCAGATTAGTTTGTGTTCGCCGGCCCAAAACTGGTCCATATCTTTTTAGCCAGAACTGAACCAAAACAGTGCCATAACCCAACCCAGAGTGAGCCAAATAATAAAAACAGACGTGGCTGATAGATGTAACAAGATGATATTCATTACACGGTAAATCTTAAACACAAAAATGGATTCACACTCATTTATTTTTTTATATTTTTTTTATAGTATTTTAATAACAGAATTACAATACAGAACATACCATAACAGAAGCTATTTTGTAAATGTCAGATGAGTGAATAAATGTGCAAAAATTGATAGTTTTAGTAAGTCTCGCCAGTCTTTCTCACCCGCAGTCTGTCAGGAAAAAAAAGAGAAAAAAGAACATTAGTATATCATAATTAGTATCATACTTTAGATATTATTTGAAGACAAGCACATAAATGACTGTAAATCAGCACTGCACCCAAGACATGAGTGCTGCTGTGAAGTCCCTTTTAAATTTACATTTTCTAAATTAAACTAATTTAACTACTTTAATAACAGGCTATTTTTAGACATAATAATAATAATATACACAATATTAATGAAAACATAGGGGTGTAATGGTACCTCAGTTTTGAAGTCACAGTATTTTATTTTTGTTACAGCAGCGGGAGAAAACAATTGTTTGTTTGTTTTTGTTTTTTTAATAAACGGTAGTTTACTGAACAATTTGTGTCTCTGCCTTTAAATAAACTCAGTTATAATTCCAATTTTCTTAAGGATAAAAAATCTCAGCTAATGCTATACAATAGAGAGCCCTATTAGAGCACATTACTAAAATATTAAAGGCTGCAATTAACAACAGAGCTCAATCTATTAAATTCAAATATTTTAGATACAATGACCAACACTACAAAAAAAGAAAAAGTATGCTGACATATAATTTCCACGTTTGCACATTGCAATTTTCTAGCAACAAGCTGTGGGCACTGAATGGCTTGCCTGAGGTAAAGGTATTGCTGTTTTATTGACATTTTTCCGCTGTTGCAAAACTGATTGAGATTAAGTGACATGAGCGTGTTTATTTGATAAACTTTACAGACACAAATCTCATGTTTCTGTCATGAGAACTATTACATTTATTTGATCAATAACACAATTATCTAATGTAATATTGACATTACAATTTATACAGCATTGCCATCATTTTGGCACCAACTCATTAACATCAGATTAATGTTTAACTCATTTTACTAAAAACTGTGTAATTGTCAGTGTTCAGTCACACTACATGTTTCATTCCATTGATTTCCATTAAAACACAAACGATTCCATTAAAACACAAACGATTCCATTAAAACACAACGACAAAAACAATTGCAGGAGACTGGAACGTTTGACCTGCAAATTTAAGATGTATGAGCTAGAAGTTACTTCACATATAATCTGTGTGATTGTTATCAGACCATAATACCTTAATTGTTGTTTTAATGATGTGCAAACTGACGTTATTGAATATATCACTCACTTTGCCAAAAACAAATAAAAGCACATCTTGAGAGTCCATTCATAAAGACAGTCACTCGCTCAGTTTCTAAATGAATGAGTCGTTGAATGAATCGTTTGAGTCAATGATCCATCAATTCATTCATTTATAAAGACAGTCAATCACTCGATGGGTTGAGTGAACGATTCAATGCATCACTCATTAAGACAGGGACTTTATGCCACCTACTGGTGGTTTAGTGTCATATTTATTTATCCTAAACAAGCCAAGACCAGCACAAAAACACAATCAGCACAATATCCTGTTAGTGTCATTATAGAAAAAAAACACTTAAACATATTGAGAGAAAAAAAAAAATCTTTTTTTTTTTCTTTCTTCAAAATCACACTGTGGGCTCTCAGCAGAATTAAAAGAAAAAAAAACTGTGTGAGGAGCTGATCTGCCAAAATCAAAAATATATCAGTTTTTAATATATCTGTTACTGGATCCAGATGTCAAATTTTAGAGTCTGCATTTAAGTAAATTTACAAAAGTTATTTTTTAATAGAAAATCAATTAAATGCAAGTGTCTATATGTTTCAAATAACTTTTGTGAAAACATGTCAAAATATAGATTAAATAATGTTCCATCATCATTCAGCATAACAGATATATTTATATAAAACAACACAGTTATTCTGACCTGTACTTATTAAAATATGTAAAAGAAAAAGTGATAATATTATATTTTATTATATTTGAAATGATTAAAAAGTTATTGCTAACAATTGGGTAAAACTTAGTGGTGTGAAGGATAGCGGCAAATATAAAGATTTAAAATGACAATTAATATTTTGGGGCTGCACTATATATGATCCTTAAATATAGTATTTGAATATGTCCTCAAATGATTTTTGCTCTAAATATGCCTGATTTTTATTTATGTATTGCTATAAAAACCCCTTTTTGTCTTTGACTCATATACTAATTGACACATTTAAGCATCTACATCTGTCTATCATTAAAAAACTGATGCTAATTACCAAATTTAAATTTTTAATTCTAACATTATTCTGTTTCTTTATTAAAAGAACAGCAGATATATAGGAAGAAAAAAAAAACATAAAAAAAAAATAAGTCAGAAAAAAATGCACTCTTTTGTTGATAATGAAACGAGCTTTAAATGAGCATTTTCAGGAGATCTGAAGACATCAGCATAATAAAGGAGGTGAAAACAGGAACTATTGACATGAAATAAAGAGTGTTTTCAGCAGCTGTTAATATTGATGAGTCTCAGACGATCAACACTCATTCAACAAGACATTCAGGATCATCAGCAGATCATCTCACTTTATTCTGAGTGTTTCTGTTAGAAACTGATTATAAGAGTCAGGATAGAAGATAAAAGCATCAGAGCATCAGGAAGAGCTGAGTTTATTAAAGAGGACAGAGAGAAGATGAGAGATCCAGAACCCTGCAGAATCAAACACACTGAAGATACTGAACAACAAACAGGTTGCTGTTTATTCTTCTCTCTTATTAATAGTGCTGATGGTTATAACGCTCAAGCAGATTTAGATTTGCTGTAATAGGAAAGAATCTTTAGAGCTCTGCAATAATACAGCTGAAGCATCAAATAATAAGAGCTGTTGCACATGAGACACTTCAAACAGCGCTGATGTAGAAAACCAGAAGTAATGCTAACTACAGGATCACATGCTGCTGCGGCAGAAATAGACACGTTATTACCGCATTCAGTTCAGGGTTTGTACAACCTTTTGAGAGAGAAATTCAAGCACTTTTCAGTGACAACACAACTATTTACAGCACTTTAAACTATTTTAATAACATTTTTTGTGGTAAACAAACAATTATTTAAAATAAAAAATACATCAAATAACCACTATAACCAGTAGATGGCAGCAGATGAACTCTTATTGGCTTATTAGTCATTCATTTTTACTTTCTGCTCTATATTTTGTAATTATAATATTATAAAATATAAAATCATCAATAAATAAAATTTTGTCAAATGTTTTGCGCTTTGTTTATGATTTAAGAAAAATCACAAAATGCCTTGAAACACAAACGTTTCTTTAATTTGCAACTGAATCACAGATCGAGAGCGTTTCTTCATCTCTGAAGTTGTCGGTCAGTTCTGGATAATACTGTAGAAGAATAACGGCCACCTCTAAACCAAATTCATTTTACATCCATTTTGACAAATTCAGGGGAAAAAATTATAAATACCATAAATCTCCACAAAACTGTACTTTTTTCTCTCTCTTTTTGAAGTTGGCCAGAAAAATGATTTCGTTCCTTTGTTACGTGCTTCTTCTGAGCAGATATTCGTTGACTTCTTGTCTTTTTTGTTCTTTTTTTGAGAAGTATGAAGTTTGTTTATTTGGTTAGCTACAAAAGTATGATTGTATTTGTGTTTAGTTTGTTTTGGAGTGTGTAATTATCGTTGTATTGCTCTTCTTGCCAGTAGCGGCTCCTGACGTTTAGTTTGGGCAGATTCTGGGTCGTAGCACTAATATATGAATAACATTGTGTGAGCTTTATATTGTAATCGCTGAACACATGCGGACAGAATTGTGGCAGAGATCTAATGTGCTTGTGTTATCCTGTGGGTGATGTGCTGATGTTGATTGACAGACTCGAAGTACATACATAAAATACTGTATAATAATTGTCTTAATATAGTATTTATCAGCTCCAGATGTTGATTTACAATGTTACGAGTTGTCGAGGAAAACAGATCATATGTCTATTCTCAGAACTAACATAAAACAAACACAGCAGAACCATATAAAGGCTTTTCATGTGAGCACATTTAAACTAAAGGATTTATACTTTATTAATTTGATACACTTCTCCACATAGAAAAACAGAGGAGATCTCAGACACCGTCTGCCCGCTTAGTATCATGTGCGGGATTTTAATATATACTGCTTACTTTATGACTTTTCTAACCGGCATGCATCTCGCGGTGATCACCGGTGATCGGTTCTGCGCAGATTTTGCTCATCTCAAACAAGCCTATATACTCACAAACAGTGGGTTACCTGAACAAAGCTAGACAAGAAACAATAGGAACACGAGGGCTATTTATACACAAAGACTAATCACAAACAAGCAACGGCTGAGAGCATAAAATAACTAATATTCAGCAACTGCTAGATTTGTATTGGATTTACATTTATTTAATATGCAGGATTATAAAACAAGCTGCTTGCTGATTAAAATAATAAAAGAAAAATAATTCAAGGGATCAAACCATCTAAAGTAAAGGGATACAGTATTGCCAGACAGTATACCTAAAGCATTTACTGTTAATATGCACTAAACACAAAATATAATTTCTAATGTTATCATACACTTGAATGAAGAACTCTAAAATAATAAATTAAAATTAAAATAAATCCATGATTATTTTAATTAGTTAATTACACATATTTTATTTTAGTTTTCATGATTGCAAATGTATTACTGCAGTATTGATTTATAGTCATACTTTCCAAACAAAAAAATATTAATTGTTTCATTTTCTCAAAAATTAAGAATTTTGTTCCAATATCTATTATCTTAGGGTGAAGATCGGTTCACAGATTCAATTATATTTATTTTTCCAAACTCTCAATAACTTCATGTATTGGATATCTTCTCCATTCGTTTGGGATCGTACCACTTCCCTGAAATGTTTTATTGTAGTATTTTTCCAGATGTTTCTGGAATCTGCACACAAACCACTTCCAGTAGGGCAGTTCAGAGAGATCAGGGGTTATGCTCCAGTCTGCATAAACTCCTCCTGCGCTTCTGTATTCTCTATATAGAAACGTATCATCTGAGGCATTGGGATAAAAAGATGCAGTGCTGCTTGATACTAATGATGTGCAGATGTTAGTAATCAAGTTTGTTGTCCCCCTATAAGACCACCCCGAAACTCCAGTCACTCTGTGGAAGGGAACACTGTGATCTCCATCATGGTTTTCTAAGGTGTTGGTGCAGACGGCTTTACAGAACGGACACTGAACCCAGCAGCACTGACAGAAGTGATCAATCAGAAGTTCATCTGGTCTGTGTTTATAGTCCAGTTTTGCTGGAAATGTCTTTGTGTTGAATCTGCTGATGTCAGACATTACAGCAGTAAGTTCTTGTCTTATCACTTCTTCTAGGAGTTTGAAATCATCAACATCATCATGTTTGACTCCACTGAGGTCTTTTTCAGAGAAGATCAGCTCATCTGAGAGCTGCTGTGTGAAACTCTTCAACCACAAACCAGCATCTCCTCTGTTCTCTTGAACATGTTCAGTAGATTGATGAGCTGCTCTCATGATCTTCTGCTGCAGGAGTTTAATGTTCTCCTTCATCTCGGGTAAAACACTGACACTGAACTGATCAGTGATGTGCTGACTGACTTCATCTCTGATGAAACTCTTGAAGTGATCTCTGGGATTATGAATGTAGTTGATGTATTTGTCAAAATCCTCCTCTTCTGCCAGTCTCTTCAGGATGTGTTTCTCCAGATTTGATCTGTTTCCATTCAGTGATTCACAGCTTGATCTTATTTCATCTGCTAAATCTCTGGAAGTCCTCTTGTAGACGCTCTGCTCAATGGGCTCTTTAAGTTTCTGACTGATGATCTGACCAAAAATAGCAGCCGATGTGGATCCATGACAGTATTTCAGGAAAATACTAGAGTACTCTTCTCTCTTCTTCTGAACATATATTACAGGATCATTGGCTTCTCTGAACAGTCTGTGTTGGTCAGTGATCATCCAGTTTGCTCTCTTACAGATGGACAGAACCAAATCCATGAAGAATTCATTCTTGAACTCATATTTCACTCGTTCCTGATGTTCTGTTACTCTTGCTTTGATGCAATCTATAAGATGTTGAATGCAGACAATGTTGTAGCCCATCTTTGAAATGTTAAATGACTGAACCTCTTTGTCTGTCTGCTGAGCAACATCTGTGATAAATGAGCTTATTTGGTATTCATCCTCTTGAGACTGATTAAAACCCCACTTATCTTTAGCTGATCTGATAGCATTTGTCAAAGCTCCTGTAATTCCACTGGGTTTCTTTAGTTTTACATAATCTGAATAACTCGGCACAGAGAAAATATCCCTGCTCTCCCTCCAGTGATCTACAGGAGCACTTCTACAGATGTCACTGAGGATCTTTCTCACATCTCTCATTATGTCAATGTCTTTGATTACAGGAGAGTCTCTGGTTATGTTTTTAACACACTGTTTCCAAAACGAGTCAAACTCTTTCTTCAGTGTTTCTTCATCATTTGCTTTGTCTCTGAGTGTTAAGGCGAGTTCTTTGCTCTTTTCATAGAGAGTGCTTTCATGATGTGTCCTCTGAGCATCAATCTTTTTCTTCAGGTCTCTCTGCTGAAGAACCTCATTTAATTTCCTCTTTGTTTCTCTCACAACGTTTTCCTGAAGCTCTTTGATTTTGATTTCAAATGACATTTTCCACTGAATCAGTATATCTTTATCTCTGTCTTTCTCAAAGAATTCAGACATTGATGTATTCACTTCTTCACTTGTCTTCTTCAGTTCTCTTTGAAGATCAATTTCATCAACCTCATGAATCGCTTTATTTTCTATTTTGTTGTGTAGTTTGTTCTCAGTTTCCATCATGGCTCTGCGAAGACTCCAGGACCACTTGCTGTATTCAGTCTCCAGTTTCCTGTAAGCTGAAATCTCCAGAGTGTTTCTGAAGCTGAAGACGAATCGTTCATTCAGTAAAGCTTCCCAGAGATCTTTAATACGAACTTTCAAGTGTGTCAGTTCCATTCCGTGTGATTCTGAGGCATGAGACATAATAGTCTTCTTCAGTTCTTGAATGTTCTCACAGTAGTTTGGGTTTGTTGGAGCCATTGGTGGGTTTCCCTCCCAGAGCTGAGTGAAATACTTCACATCTTTCTGAACATCAAATCTAATAATGTCACTGAAACGTTCTGCATCACAGATTTCATCTTTAGCAGCAAGTTTTGTCATCTCATCCAGTTTCTCCTGCAGTCGTCTCATTCCCTCCATGTTTTTCTTTACTGCTGTGATGTCTGAAACATTCTGATGCACAAACACACAGCTGGGATTCAGTCGGACCTTCTTCATCCTAAGAAAGGCCTGAACAACAATCTGAAGAATGTCCAGCATCTCAGATGGGTTTTCTCCAAAGATGTTGATCAGTGTCAGATTTCCCAGACCTACAACAAATGTGGCCAGTTCATTGTCATGATGTCTAGTTGATCTTCCAGCCAGTTCTAGAGCACAAAGACCCTCAGTATCTACAACCATAATATAGTCACTGTTCATCTGTGTTTTCATCTCGTCTGAGACTCTGATCAGCTGCATGAAAGCTCCTCTGGTGCATCTGCCAGCACTGACCGCAAACTGCAGTCCAAACATGGCGTTCAGCATGGTGGATTTCCCAGAGCTCTGAAGTCCTAAAACTGACAGCACAAAGACTCTCTGGTCTCCCAGTTTCTGAATGAGTTGATCTAGAACAGCAGAGATCCAGATCACAGGAACATGAGCAGCATCTCCATCCATCAGCTCCAGTGGAGATCCACAGATCATCATCTCTGCTGCAAGACACGGCAGAGAAGAAAAGTGAAACCACTTCTTCACAGATGAACATGATTCATAGATCTGACCGATCTCCCTCATGATGTGCTCCAAACCAAAGGCTGCAGCTTGAAGTTCCTCAGATACTTTCTCAAGTTCAGTTTGTGCAGCTTTGAGTTGTTCAGATTTATCATGTTTCTCCTTCAGTTTTAAGACTGTTGACCACTTTTCATCATATTTGTGATGTAGAGCAGAAAGATCAGCTGATGTATATTCATCCAGGAAGATTCTGAGCCATTTAAGGAAAAACATCTTTTTGGCAGCATGTGAGTTCATTTGTTTAAAAAAGAGGTTCATAAACTCACTGATGGCAGATTTATGCTGCTGTTGACGGATTTTATTCATTTCTGTGCGTTTTCTACTGATGTCCATTTCTGTCTCATCTCCTTGAGTTCGATGTAGTTCTTTGTTCTTCTGACACCACTGATGCCACAGTTTCCCCTGATGAGGCAGAAATGAGTCTTTGATTTCTGTCAGATCTTTCTTCTCCAGTAAACTCATCATCTGCTGTGCTGCTGCTCTTCCTCTCCTGCAGTCTTCATCATCTTCCTCATCTACTCTGATCTCTGAGTGTTTGGACACATCTTCAAGTCTGAAAGTGTGAGAGGAGTCTGAGAGACAAGCATTTATAGCTCTTCTGAGTTCTTCAGATACATCTGACTGATTTCTGTCTTTTAAACCGATGATGAATTTCCCTTTCTTTGACTTATTTACAGCAGATTCATTCTCTGAAAGGAGACAAATAAGCGGCTTTCCGTCCTTGTACAGGTTATTTATCTTTGCTGCATTTCTGTCATTCCTGTCAAGTTTTGTCAGAAGAACAACATTGACTGAGCTCATGTCAGTGAGGATCTGCAGCTGTTTCTCCTGGTCTTCTGCATCACCGTGTAGATTACAGAACGCTACACACTCAGTGAATTTATCATCATATGATCCAGAGGGGCAGAACCAGGCGATCTCCACCACTCCATCCATCAGGACTCTGGTTCTGCTGCTGTAAGGGCAGTTCCTGTGGAAGAACGTGTCGTGTTTCTCATTGATCACACGGTTCATCAGATGAGACTTGGAGGAAGACACAGAGCCAAACCTGAAAAAAAACACCATTGGAGTTTCTGCCTTGTAGATTGGCTGATTTTGAATGATGATTTCATTGTTGGTGTTTCTGATTTTCCAGCTCTTGTGGATTTGTCTGAATGTCCAGAGAGGAAACTCAATCTGTCGTGTGAATGGATCAGGAACAAGCAGAGGCAGAGCGTACTGACACTGGGACAGTTTAGTGACCATCAGCTGCTTCAGGAGACCATCAGCACAATGAAACACGGCCATCTGAACATCCATCGGGTGAATGAGGTCAGATTGGCTTGTTTTTGATAATGATATCTCTTTTAAAACATCAAAAATATCACTCTCATCTTCAGATGAGTTATTTTCTCTTTGTTGTGTGTCATCCTGTTCATTGGTCTCTTTATTTTTAATATTTCTTGCTTTGTAGTTCATCATTAGTAGTTTTTGTATGAAAGTCTGAATCAGCTCCTCTTCAGCATAAGACTCATGGGTCTGTAATGAATGTTTGGTTATCTGAAGAACATCTGCAGCTCTCAGTGTATTTTGGTGTCTGTCTTCCAGATTAAGTCTGTGAAATATATACTTCAGTTTTTAGTCTTTTCCTGTAGGTATTGATCTGATCCAGCTCCTGTTGCTCCAAAGTTTTTGATTTTTCCCTATTGAATAAACAAAACAAAAAAAACATGACTTTCACATGGATTACTTATTTTTATTTAAAAGAACAATACTATCATTTTACTCTGACTTAACTTATATATATATATATATATATATATATATATATATATATATATATATATATATATATTTATTTTATTTTTTTATTTTTTTAAATGGCACCCAAGTGAACTTAATGAGATAGTTCAGCCAAAACAATTAATTAATTAAAAAATGCTGATAATTTACTCTTCCTCAGGCTATCCAAAAGACAGGTGACTTTTTTCCTTCTGTAGAACAGTTCAAATTTATAGCTGAAACTGTGGTCCTTGGTGATTCATAAACAGGGCTGGGGAGTAACGAAATACATGTAACGTCGTTCGTGTTTAAAATACAAAATATGAGTAACTGTATTTCGTTATAGTTACATTTTAAATGGGTGGTAATCGGATTACAGTTATATCCGAAAAGTATTTTAGATTACCAAAGTGATTACTTTGATTTTTAATGTCATTTATTTATTTTAATATTAATGTAAAATGATTTTAACCATGAGGTAACTGGTGATACTCAGACTCGCGTGCAGTCTGTCCATACAGCAGCCTGCCTGCAGAGTGCAGACTATAGTGATGACTCACTAAAATGCAAGAGAAAATCAGAAAGCCTAGCGCGTAATTGTCATGGAAATAAAAAGACGATTTTACTTATAAATGTGAAAAAGGACGGAACATCACAGTAGGCTATGCAATTTTTGTTTACCAGCAACAAAACGTCTCTCGGCTTCAAAGGAACATCTAACCTTGGAAAAAGCATCTTAAAGTAAGTTGTTCTCACAGTCTCAGGTTTGTACAAATTCTTGTTTTTCTATATTTATGTATAGTTAAGCAATATCAATCGAGGAAGAAGAGTGCTGTTTAGCAGAATATTAGCGCGATTGCAAATATGATGCTGATTTTATGCAATTCATAACAAAAAGTTAATATTTAGTGACTTATTAAAAGAACAGTGTTGTCTGATTTGCTCTATAGCGCAAACAAAAATGGTTCCATACAACCGCTGGTCTATTTACACTAAGCGCAAATCTGTTTGGGATTGACATCATTCGAAAAGACGCCTATTTGAGACACGTGCTGATAAGATTTGAGTTTGAATCCGTTTGAACTCATTCAACTCCCGTTATTCTCACTTTTCCCATCACATATCTGCCACTGTTTGCAATAAGTATTAATAGCATCTACTATCACTTGTTGCAAAGAAAATACTACTTTTTTCCAACATGGTGTAAATAGAATTATGGCTATTTGCACTTGATGCAAATAACCACTGCCTTCAAAATAAATCCACATCAGAATAGTTGTGCATCTGTGAGCAACATTTGGTTCCTGAATGAAGCAGCGTTTTGAACGGATCAGCTGAGAATGATTCAATTACATTCATAAAATCACTTGCTTGATTCCTGACTGAATCGGGCCTTTTGAGCGAATCAAATGATTCCGTGACTCTTTCATTAAGGCAGTGATTTGCCACCACCTACTGGCGGTTTTAGTTTAATTTAAAAACATATTTTCCTCCCATAATTTTTTTATTTCTATGTTTAAAATGTTGTATTGAAAATATTAATCTCATAGCATTATTTATGCATTTATAATTGTTTTAAATGTATTCATGCCACCCATTTTTATTTAGAGGTGGTTAACATAAAAACAAGACATCAAAATTAATATGCCATTTAACTTAAGTATTCCAATGTATTCCAAAGTATTTAGATTAAGTTACTAAAATTAAGTAATCTAACAAAATACGTTACAAAATACTTTTTAAAGCATGTATTTTGTAATCTGTAACGAAATACATTTTAAAAGTAACCTTCCCAGCCCTGTTCATAAATTGCAAGTTAATGGCTACCATCACTTTGAGAGTAAAAAAAATGCATATCAAGCAACACAAAATCAATACCCATGGCTCCTGATGATATATTTATTTTGATGTATTGCATGTTCAGATATTCATAAAACAAAATATGAATAAAATAAAAACAAAAATATAGAATAAAAACAAAATTTCTGGGGTCCCTGAAATTTTTGTGAAAATCCTCAAAAATGCTGGCGGTGGCTGGCAACTTTTTTCAAAAAAGCTGGTGGGGGAAGAGTTCAAATACCATATGACCTGCTCTTAAAGAAAGCCTGTTTTACTTGTTGAATATTGTGTGCTCTGAGCCTTAGTGCTTCTTTAAGAAAGCCTGTTGTGCCGGCTGTAGTGACTGTGTGTGAACCATTATTGTTGCCTGCAGACGCAGTAGGGAGGGTGGGTGCCAGATAGAGCCAACTCTCTCTCACTTCTTTTTGCCCACCGGTTTTTACGTTTACTGATATGTTTTCTTTTCTCTTTAATAGTATATATTACTCCCCCCGTCACCCCTGGACAAAAAGAGGATGTAACATCATCATCAAAAAAAAAAAAAGATCAAGATATCATTGAAGGGGTGTATATACTATCCATTCCTCTTTTATCATAAAATGAATAAGCAATTATAGTATCTGCTATCTGAGAAGTGACCTATGACAGGAATACAGTGGCAAGCAGTAACAGTGTTTGATTAAAACAGAAAGGTAAAAAAAAAAAAGAAATAAGAATTTATTTTATTTTATTAATGCAGCTAATTCTGAAAATGTCCAGACACTCACCATATGTTTTTCTTCAGTCTCTGATGTTGTGGTGTCCTCCATTTTTCTGGGTTCATCATCTTAAAAGAAGCAGAAAGTAAACAGAATGTGAGTATCTACTACAGCAGCTTCATCATTTATTTCATTTCATTTTTATTATTGTTTTTGACATATACTTTATTCACTTTCAGACACATTTAATAACCTATTCATGTTAGCTGTTGCATATAGATATAGATTTAAACACTTAAAACATGTTTTTCTCACTTCAAGCACTGTATTTAGCAGATGTATTTTACAATAGGATTTGTACATGTGTTGTTTGGCTTTTTTTTTTTCTGTACTGTGTAATTGTAACATATTAGTCTATATAAAGATGAAGATCGTCAAAAGGATAAAATAAAACAAGGTTTATTAAATAATACAAAAGCAGGTAAACCAAAAAAACGTGCAGACACTACAAAACAGCGTAACACCCAACAATGCTGGACCGTGAGGGAGAGGAAGTGAGGAACATAAATACACCAAGGTGAAAACTGACAGACAGCTGTGATGCATACTTGTCCATGGAAACTGATGAGTGGTGGGAAACTAGAACAAAATAAATGGGACTCTGATGAAAAAAAGTCCATGAAAGTGACCATGAAAACACTTTGTTTTCTCTTTTCTTAATCTTCCACTGTCTAGCTTGTATTTATTTGAACAGTGCCTGAAACTTGGTATTACGAGCACTTCCTGTGTCTATTTGCCTCTTTAAGATGAATCGCTTGATGTATTCCCCAATTGTAAGTCGCTTTGGATAAAAGCATCTGCTAAATGAATAAATGTAAATGTAAATAAAAGTGAATCTAAAAAACAACATAATTTTTATAGAACTCCCTTCTCTTCTGGGAACGTGTGGCCTTGTGCTGTAAAAAGGCTGAAGAGGTGGTTCAGGGGTGGACAAATGGCTGGTGAAGGTGGGATTCCCAGTGGAAGGCACCTGGGTGGCTCTGAGGGTTGTAGGAACCAGGGAAGCAATTATGGGAGGAGTGGCCAGGTGGTGGTGACCCAGAGCACAGCCAGAATGAAAGCCCATGGTGGAGTTGAAGGAGAGAGGAGCCATGATATAGAAGTAGCTTACGACATCCAGGGGGCGACTGACGGAAATGAAGCCATTGGAAGTGAAGCCCTGTGCAGACAGTGAGCAGATGGGGCCGAGCGACACAAATGATTCAGGCGACCAAGGAGAAACCACAGTAATGAGCGTCCAGGGTGTTGCCAGAGTACCTGAAGACTTAGGCGGAGCCGGTGTAACTGAGGTCCAAGGCAGAGTTGAAGGGAAGGCAGAGCCCGGTGGAGAGACGGAGCGCAGCGAACGGCTTGTAAGTCTGTGGCATAGGCAGGTTAATAGGACGAAGGAGCCCAGTGGAGCTGTAAGACGAGCCGAGGTAGAGTGGCGGGATCAGCAGCCGGAGGCGGAACTGGGGGATCCACTTGCTTGGGCAAAGCTGGCCACTGTAAGACGCGAGGCTTATCCTTCCAAGCACGGTGTTAGGGGAGAAGACGAGTGACTGAAGGGAACCAGCTAAGACAGGGCTGAGTTTAGCAGTGAGGTGGAAGTGGGAAGTTGGGTGGGGTCAATGAAAATAACACAAATAACACCTGTTTTTGCCAGGCGATGAAACAGTCTTTATACTGGGCAGAACCAGTGGTGATGGTACAATGATGAGGACACAGAAGGTTCAGGGTAGGACTGGGTGGGTAGCACAACCTCAGATTCTCAATCAATTAACCATTCCTCGGTGTCAAGCTCCACCAAATTTCCCCTCTGTCACAGATGTAGCCAGCTTAAACACCTGGTCAGACACACTGTTGGGAATTAAGGTTTATTAAGTGATTAAAAAAAGGGAGGTAATCCAAAGAAAGGGCAAACACTACAAAACAGTGTGCAGAGAGGAAGTGAGGGACTTAAATGAAGAGATCTTCTGGACTTTTGGCATTTGACCATGATAGAAGCAACGCGGTCACAATGTTCATGCAGTGTGACGTGCTCATTTTTTCCAGGCGTGTCTACGCCACATCAAAATGAAAACATCTCAACTTTTCAGAATGCCACAAGCACCGCACTGCAGGTCATGTGAAAAGACTCAACCAATCAGCTTTACTCTTTCTGTAACAACATTGAAAGCTCACGCTCAGCCAAGATGGAGGAACAGTTGATCATGGCTGTACAGGGATACCCAATTTTAAATAAATTCAAATTTACGGTCCCTTATGGAATAGAGAATCACAATATCTATTAATATTATTATATGTGCAAATGAGCAATAATTTAACTGCTTTGAGATAATTGTTGCTTTGTATATACATTGATCGGCCATAATATTTAAAACAATTGACAGATGAAGTGATTAACATTATCACCACAATGTTACAGTACTTGTCAAAGGGTGGGAAATGTAAATAATCTGTTGTTGAATTTCATGTTGTAGGAAGGAGGAAAAATTGTCAAGTGAAAAGATCTAAGTGACCTTATCTAAGATCAAGGACCAAATAGTGATGGCAGGAGAAGTCTTGTGGGATGTTCCCAGCATCCAGTAGTTAGTATCTACCCAAAGTGATGCAAGGAAGGACAACCTGTGAACTGGTGTCAGGGTCATGGGTGCCCAAGGCTAACTGATGCACGTGGTGTGTGAAGGTTAGACTGTCTGGTTTAATCACTCAGAAGAGCTACTGCAGCTCAAACTGCTGAAAAACCTAATGCTGGTCATGTTGATAGCTGAAAGTGCCTACAATGGGCATGTGAGCATCAGAATTGGATCATGGATCAATGAAAGAAGGTTGCCTGGTTGATGACTCACATTGTCTTTTAGAACAGGTGGACTGCCATTTACAAGTGCTCCATTTACTGGGGAAGAAATGCCAGCAGGATAAGACATGTAGGGCTGCTCCAAATGATCAGATATCGATCACTAACAGCCGATACTCGCTTTGGGAAGTTTGATCGGCGGTCTCTATGAAGGCTGATCTCATAAACTGACCTCAAGGTGATGATGTGCCTGCCGTGAGAGGTCTGGCACCATCGCAATCTCTGTCCAGCGCGGGTAAAATAATTATAATGCTGAAGGTGAGCTAAAATTTATATTTCTTTATTAAACAGCATGAGTGAATCACTGCACGTTCTATCTCTCCCTCTCACACATAAGCCTGCCTTACATACAGCTCACGAAATCAGGCTTGTGCTGAATGCAAGCTATTGTGCAGCAATTGCCCTATTGTAAAAACAAAAATGCACTGCATGATCAAACATTTAGATTAGATAATTATATATTTTTGAAAAATGTCTAAAAAAAAATAAAAAGAAGCCCCCTCCACCCCCTTAAATTGACAGCTCTGGCCGATGTTCCTGAGCATTCATGTGGATGTTACTTTGCCACGTCCCACCTACCTACAGATTGTTGAGGACCACATACACCACTTCATGGAAATGGTGTTACCTGTTTGCAGTAAATAATTCAGGATATTGCACACTTCTACAATGCAGAAATTACTCAGGAATGGTTTGAGGAATATGACAAAGAGTTCAAGGAATTGCCATGGCCTCCAAACTCCCCAGATCTCAATCCAATTGAGCATACAGTATATGGGACATACTGGACCAACTAATCTCATCCATGGAGGCCTCACCTTGCCATTTGCAGGAATTCAAAGATCTGCTGCTAATGTCTTTGGTGCTAGATACCACAGGACTCCTTTTTGTGGAGTCCAGGCCTCAACACATCAGAGCTGTTTTAACAGCAAAATGGGGACTGACACAATATTTGTGTGCCATACTACTTCTGAAGAATAAAGGAGGTACTTGTGGGTATTCTCTAGGATGAGTTGACACGCTTTTTCAGATAGAGTTTGAATTTAAGATGAATTTTGATTGAAAATGCATGTAATGCATTTAGGATAAATTACCCAGGGTAATATGAACATGTGAAACATCAGGAAACAACATATGTTTTTCTTTCTCACCACATTCATTGTTTTCTATTTCTTTTCTCTTTATTGATGCAATGTTGAACATCTCTCCAGTATAGCGTTGCTGATTATTGTCATGAAACAGACATTCAATCTTCTTCATCAGGTCTCTCATCTCTGATTGGTTGTTCATTATCTTGTTGCAAGTCTGGTATCTTCCTCCACATTTCTCCAGCAGCTGCTCCAGAACAAGGTTTTTCTTCAGAACATTTATTATAGAGTCAGTCTCTTCTTCTGTCTCATAGGTGAAGAGAATCATTACAAACTGAAGAACTTTGTCACCAAACACTCTCTGAAGCCAGTCAAGACCCATCTTATCAGCGTCTGTTAACTGACCCAGTCGCACAACAAAGATGAAGGCGTGGATTTCATTTTCATTTACTAGCTGACCAATGAGACGATCCACACAGTCTAGGTAAAGTTCAGTCTCATGTAAGTCAATCATGTTGATCACAGAGACGTGATGTTCTGATATCTTCTTCTGTAAAGGAATCATTTTGGATATTGCCGTATTTTCAGTATTTGGTTGTCTTTGTCCTAGTAGAATGTTTTCATCTCCAAACTGGACTGATGAAGTATTTCCAGTTAATACAATGGTCATATTGGGAAATATGTTCTCTATAATAAACAACAAAAGAACTGTAGTTAAACATAAATATACCACAACATACAACATAAGAACAAGTGTTATTCAACAATACAAAGACATGAAATACTGTTCCCTTACTCATGCTGTTGTCTGATGTATCAGAGTCACACTGGTCATGTGCTCCAGAGTCTGTCTCCGCAGAAGTGTCCATGGCATCGTCTTGATTTGGATCTGTCATTATATCACTGGAAGGAATAGAAGAAATAAATAGGTCACATCATGTACCACACAAAACATAGAGATAATTCAGACATCAGAGATGTATGGAATCCCATTTCTGCCACAGTTGAGTAAAAAATAAATAAGTCAAAATGAAGAGAAGGTTTCTCATCATTAAACTTTAGCATCTCATCATGTTAAGAAGATGCATCATATTAATGACTTAATATCTTACAATAATAAGAAACATTCTTGTAATAATGGCTTTCATCCCAATAATCAGAAATCGTCTCATAATAATAAGGAACTTTATTGTACCTGACAGTCCATGTACGCACAGCGCAACAGACTGCGTAAATGTGAGAAGAACACAGTAAACCTGGTATGTTCTGCAAAACACTTGTTTTCATTAATGTGTAATCTAATAAGTGTTCTATAATTATCATGAAATAAAATAATTTCAACACATTACATATATAAACATCATGAAAAGGTGTTCTTTCAACAGGGTTACCAGTAGGGCCGCTTCATATACAGGGCCAGCTCTAGACATTTGAAGGCCCTAGGCAAAATTTATGCTGGAGGCCCCCTTTACCCTTCCTGGGTATGGACAAGATCCCCCCCCCTCCTATTGAACAATATAGACTATAGATATTGTCAAGCTCTTTCTTTTCATGCACAATTTTCCCCGCTTGAAAGGGAGAGACACATAATCAACGGAGGCCTTAACTGGATTCCATTCTTCTTTTTATTGGATCAATTTTGAAAAAAAAAACTGACATAAGTTGTAGCAGAAAGGTGAAAAACCTTTAAAGAGAAACAAAGGTACAACATATGTAAATGAATTGCAAATAAACTCGTTAAACAACCACTGTTGTCATTCTGATTCTTTGTATCTATTTTTAGCATACAGCATTGTTCAATTTTATTATTATTTATTATTTAGTACTCTTGTCAAAGTGTAATTTGCAGCATAGTACTGACAATTAACCTGAACATTTAAGTTTCATAGCATATTTATGAACTCAGGTTAATTATTTTATTTTAACGAACGGCTTATTCGCACATGAACTTTAGAAATAAACAATGTTCTATCGTCGCTCTACCAGCGATCAAACACTATCAAAGATAAGCGAATCAATACACTCTTAACTTAATAACACTGATATTTTCCACACTGAACTATATTAGTCATCATTTGAATTTGAAATAGTTAAGCGATGAACAGATAAACACAAAAGCTGCGGATCTCTCAGTGCCGAACACAAACACATTTGCTGCGTCACGAACTGTCTCGGCATCTGCTGCTACATCAGCCACATCCTTTGGTTTACCGAATCGAAATTAAAGTTCTCACCGGCTGTCACTCCGGGATATGATGATGGTTTGGATGTTTGTGCACTTTCCTTGCGTCCAGCTTTAGGTTTCAGCAGAGAAGTCACGTCCGTCTCATCTCACGCGACAGCAGACTCCTTTTCTTCCTTTATTTCCGCCCCTCACTCCGATTGGCTGATGAATTATTATTATTATTAATTTATTTATTTTTCCATTTATCTCAGTTTGACTTGACAGATATACTGTAGTTATTATGTATTGCAGTGCAATACCTCAATTGTGCACTATATAGACCCTTTTTCTGTTAGTTGTGACATTTTTCTGTGGGCGGGGCTTAGGTGGAGGCAGAAAGATTTAGCTATTAAGTTTGTTACCTTGTTTTTTTTTTTTACAATTAGTGGAGAAAATCCGATTTTACCTGCATATGTAAGGTCACTCACTGTGCAGGACCATGATTGTTATTTAAATAAGTTCACTTTAACGAACAAAATCAGATTGGCCGACCCTCTGCTCATGGATGGACGATCTGACAGGATTACCTCCGATCGAGTGACTCCAGTTGCATATAATGTTAGAGAAACCTAACGAGTAGTAAAGAGAAACTCACCTGTGTATCTATCTAGTCACAAAGATGTACATATATTTCAATTTCAGCAGGCAACTATTTTTACAGCTAACGTTAAGTGAGAGTGAACTGGGCCAAAATACAGAAAGTAAGTTAAACATTCAATGTGATGGATATATTATTTGAAGATGTACCTGTATCATGGCCAAATAGTTATTTTAAAGTATATACATCCTGTAAATTATGTAAGTTAAGTTTACAATGCTTTACATACAGTACATTTAAAGGAAGATGTGAATAGTTTCTAGAAATAAAAATTCCAAAAATTAATTTTGAACTTTCTGTATTTGATTATTCTTTCTTACTAAGTTCTTAGAAAGTCCAGCCACTATCAATCACAACAATGTATATTACAGATGATTAAGCATATAAATCTTTGTTGTTTTACACACATGCACACAGACATTATTTCATAGTTGTGAGATGCATAAGAAATCTTTAGACACGTAACACAAACCATAATCCATAACAACAAAAGACAATACTTTGTTTAACCTTTTCTGATAAGAAGTGTGCGCTGCAAACGCCAGCATTTTTAACGATCGTTTTTGTCCAGTCCGCTCGTTTTATCTCGTTTAACCACAGCTGTCGTCGTTTTTTTTGTCTGGGAGTAGCAGCAGGTATGCGTTAAAATTTCAAATTGGAGCCTGTACTACGTCGATTCTTGCATCCAACATCACAACAACATGATATTGTAAGCTCCTTGTGTAGCCGAATCTGTGCTGGTTTGAATGGGCTGCCTCCAGTTTTCTCTTTGTTTTGCCTCCAGCTAGCGCGGTGACGTAATCGTGACGTCGGCGCAAAAAGGTTCTATAGACAAATCAACTGTTAGTGAAAGAGACAGAAACTACTAAGCAGAAATTATAGTTCATTCTTCACAAAATTGTATGCTTATTGTTCAGTAAATTTAACAGTAAGCAAGGCTTTTTCATGGCCACATGATGCAAATTAATGGGTGCTTAGGGTCACCAAAACAGACAAAACAAAGCCTCCGTGAAATTAATCTAAATCTATTACAGCCGTCAAGAATAAAGTGAAAATGAAATGAAAAGTGTCCATTGTGGCATTAGATCTGCTCATGTTGCATTGTTTTTTCTTTTTATGCACTCTTACAAAATTGCACATTATAACCAATCACACAAATGTGTTGAGTTTCTGAATGCAATGGCCAATCAGAGGTGTTTAGATGAGTCATTTCCGGAAAGCAGGAGGTTTATTCAGCGTGTGCTCTCTGGCTGAATTCTGACTCAAACTCACAAATTCTCATCATTAACAATGTGCAGATGTAGGGTAAACGTACCTATTAACAGGGTCATATGATGTTGCTACAAAGAACATTATTTTGTGTATTTGGTGTAATGCAATGTGTTTATGTGGTTTAAGGTTCAAAAAACACATTATTTTCCACATACTGTACATTATTGTTGCTCCTCTGTGCCCCGCCTTTCTGAAACGAGTCGATTTTTACAAAGCTCATCGTTCTGAGAAGCGAGGCGTGCTCTGATTGGCCAGCTATCCAGTGCGTTGTGATTGGCCGAATACCTCAAGCGTGAGACGGAAATGTTACGCCCCTTACCGTATTGTGATGCCGTGTCCCAACGCGATGAAATAAAAACAATAAAACCCATTATAAACGAGGCATTTGTTGCATCCAGTGGGGACATAATTACTGATTATAATGACTTATACTGTCTTTTTACGCACAATGTCTGCATTTGTGATCGGAGAAACGACAAACAACTAGCACTACTCTACATTGCTCAAAACTCGCGTTTGAATAGTCAGTAGCAGAAACATACTTACAGGCTGTGAGTCAGAAGCACCAGACTGTCCTTGCAAAGTTGGAATTGCCCCACTTTATAGAAACAATCTTTGAGCAGCTGGCATTGTAGGCTAGTCTCCCAGGTTCAGGAAACAGTCCTCCGTTAAAATGTGCTGCACGCACTCTAATATTTGTTTTGAACTGTTCTGGAACAGTGTTGTAAATACAACTTAACCACTGATTTCTAGTTGTGTCCTCTTTTGGAAGCCCAAACAAAGTACTTTCGCTTTCACAATGAAACACAGCGTCTCCAGGACATGGCGCCGGCGGCAGCAACAACGCTACAGCGAGAATAAAAATGTATCTTTCTTTGCGTAAACATTTGGGCGGTGTTATGAAAATCTCTCCACACAGTGACGTAGACATGTGGGGGCGTGTTTGAATGAGCCATTTTAGTGGGGGTGTGGTCGAGTCTTAACTCTTATAAAGAATATCTCTTTGGTTTTGAGACTTTAGTCTTTGCAACTTCAGGGATCTTATCTATGCACAAACAGCTTGTAACACTCCAAAGAGAAAGGAAAACTTGAAATCACATCATAAGACCCCTTTAAGCTCACTAAAATCTACATTGAGACATTTTTAGTGCACAAGATATTGGTTTCAGTACAAGAAGTTATGTTAAAATAAAGTCTGGCTGTGCTTAATGGGTACATTTGTGTACCGTTTAAGCACACCCCTGTTCCCATTATTTATTTATTTATTTCCTTATTTTCGCCATTCCAGCATCTAAGGCTATATTCATGGCGAGAACCAGTCAATCTATACACAAGTCAATCCATACACAAGTTTTTTTTTTTTTTTTTTTTTTCACACGCATCCAGGGACAATTTAGAGACTTCAATAAACCTAACGTGCATGTCTTTGGGCGGTGGGAGGAAACCGGAGCACCTGGCTTAAACCCACGCAGACACAAGGAGAACATGCAAACTCCACCTGTCCCAGCCGAGGCTCGAACCGGGGACCTTCTTGCTGTGAGACAACCTCTGTTCTCATTAAGCTCGTGCTTTATTTAAAATTCTTGTTTATTTTAAACAACCTTTTTAAAGAATAATTGAAAAAAAAAATGTATTTGAAGATACAAAGTCAATCACCAAAAAAAAAAAAAAAAACAGAACAGAACACTAAAATCAAGCAACAAGGCATTCAATTTGATCAATTATATATTCATAGTGAAGTGTCATCTAAGCACATATCAACAGCTATACTAGTCCACATTCAGCAAAGTAACATACTGTATATAAAAAAAAATACTATTTGCAAAGTCAGTAAGTGTATGAGGCCTAGTATTTTAAAAATCTGTTCACATTTTAATAGTCGTATAGTGTATTCCAGCCTTTAGTTGCTTTTTTCCTGGACAGATGCGACAGGTTTCTTATGGCTCCTTCTTTGTACGGATGACATGCCTCTTTCATCTTTCGATCATGTCATGTCTCGATTTTGTCATCTTAAAGCTGTTAAAATAAGTTATTAATCATTTTATAAAGATTAACTTAAAGTGACGACCGTAAGTTAATATTTAATGTCTGTTTATGAAGTATTTATATAGACGTTCAATGTGGAAGAGCTTAAAGAGAGCGCACTGAACTTAATTTGAGCAGCAACAATTTTTAATACATTTCATGTAATAATTATTAAAATGACAAGATTTTTTGTATTAAAAAAAAATAATTTTTGTATTAAGTTCACACATTTACATTTACATTTAGTCATTTTGCAGGCGCTTTTATCCAAAGCGACTTACAATTTGGGGAACACATGAAGCGATTCATCTTGAAGAGGCAATTCGACAAAGGAAGTGCTTGTAACACCAAGTCTCAGGCATTGTTTAAATAAGTACAAGCTAGCAAGGAAGGAATAAGTAAGGAGAAAGATTTTTTTTTTTTTTTTTTTTTATGTGTAGGTTGAAGTCAAGTAGTGTCGAAGAGATGAGTTTTCAGCTGTTGCTTGAAGATTGACAGGGATCCAGTACTCCGAATATGGGTGGGAAGATCATTCCACCAGCCAGGAATGGTGAGCGAGAATGTTCTGGAGAGTGATTTTGAGCCTCTTTGTGATGGTACCACGAGGCGTCGCTCACTAGCAGATCTCAGACTTCTGGAGGGGATGTAGATTCTTAATAGTGAGTGCATGTAGGCGGGTGCTGAGCCTGTGGTTGTTCTATGAGCAAGCATCAGTGTCTTGAACTTGATGCGAGCTGCGATTGGTAGCCAATGCAATGAGATAAAGAGAGGTGTAACATGGGAAGAGGTGTAACATTAAAATACACACATATTTTAATATGAACAACTATTATTAACAATATCTATGAAAATATACTTTTTCTTACTGATGTCACACTGAAGCTGTGTGATTTTCATAGTCATCCATCCTTTAAGCTCACCTTAAAATAATATGAAATCTTTAAAAATTACAGCACTGTAAAACCACAGACCAGCAATAAACTGTCAATTTACAATATTATGGATGTAAAAATACAAGCCAGTAATGCCTGTGAAGTAATATATTAGCGTAGCACACAATCTTATACAGCTAGTCAGCTAACTGTGTTCTGTAGCATCTGTGCTGTGTTGCTAAAACTATCTTTTGGATCTAATGTAATTATTTCCCACATCCAAGTTCCAGGTTATAATATGCAAAAGTCTGAACATTAATCTCTTAATTTTACAATATAGTGAAACTTACCCAAAATAAAGGCTTAAACAGCTAAAAAAAAAAAAAAAATGCACATTTAAGGGGCTCCTCGTTTGGTGAAAGTTTTCAGACAGCTTTCAAAATGGCCGCCAGACAGTGTACACATGGGCTGTGTTCGAAATGGCATACTTGCTTACTGCTTACTGCCCAGTACACAGTGCATACTGCCTACTATTTTTCAGTGGTGGAGGTAATGAATTACAACTACTCACGTTACTGTAATTAAGTAGTTTTTTCGGGTACTTGTACTTTGAGTATATTTTTAAAGCTGTACTTTTACTTGTACTTAAGTACACATTTAGCAAAATAATCTACTTCATTACATTTAAATCATAGTTCGTTACTGAGTACGCCCACAATTTGAATTGATATTCAAACCTTTGACGGCATTTCAGTAGCCAATAAAGATATCTGATCGTAAACGGACCAATAAAAGCCCTGATATCTGAACCGGGAAAAGCTGCCGCTGCAGCAGGTGAAGAGCAGCTGATCGGACAGTGAGGGAGCTCATCGTGACTTGTGGACTCAAAGTTTGGAGAAACAAACTACATGGTAGTGTTATCCTAAATATCTATATTTTGATACCGATACTGACATATCTGATACGGTTCCATTACTCATTCTCCACAGTATCTACCATCTATACACCGATACACGCTGTGTCTCTCTCCTCTCCGACAGTGAGTTTGAGTTTGAGTTTCGCATCGCTCCTGTCAGTTACAGAGTCTGAATATCCACGCGGGATTGCAGGTATTCTGCATAATTTTAATTATTTCCATGCAAATGTGGCATGCGCTTTATTGTAACATGAGAACACAGTCATGTAACGTTAATCGCAGAAAATTGGATGCGAGTTCTCAAATAGACTTATCTTATACAAATTAATTGCCTGTCCTCTCACTCCGATATTGCTTGCGCGCAGACTGTGTGTAATCGCGATCTCTCCATGCTTTTATACTAGAAATTATTTATCTTTGCTTCTAGATTAAACTTTGTCAAAGGTTATCATTCAGAATAGATCCACGCCTGACCGATGAAAATGCTACTGGACATTTTATTGACTGTACGTGAAATGCATCAGAAAGTCTTTCAATATGAAAGATGGAACTTTAATTTCTTTACAATGTAAGTTTATGCTAGAAATGTTTCGGAATGGGACATTTGTATGATTTGTACATATAAATATCCTAGTCTGTGTAACTGCATTACTACATTGTACAGACATTACAGGTCAAAGCCATCTGATGTTCCATTTCTCCAAATAAATAACATATGTGGCACTTAAATCACTGCTTATAAAAAATTCAGTGTTGTCATATTTCGAATACCTCAACTGAATTGAGGTCATTTGTTTTCGAATTTTATTACTGACTGTGTCTTTTTTTTGTAAATTCAGTTCAGTTTGAAATCAAATTTGAAATCAAGCTTCTTTGCTGTATGCTTTTGCAACAAATTTACCCTATTTTAAAGACACAAAGACACAGAATGAGCAAATGTTTAAGATTGAGGTTTTTGTAATGGTAATTGATCAATGTTTACAGGTGCTGGTCATATAATTAGAATATCATCAAAAAGTTGATTTATTTCACTAATTCCATTCAAAAAGTGAAACTTGTATATTATATTCATTCATTACACACAGACTGATATATTTCAAATGTTTATTTCTTTTAATTTTGTGATTAGAGCTTACAGCTCATGAAAGTCAAAAATCAGTATCTCAAAATATTAGAATATTTACATTTGAGTTTCAATAAATGACCATCCCTACAGTATAAATTCCGGGTATCTCTTGTTCTTTGAGACCATAATAATGGAGAAGACTGCTGACTTGACAATGATCCAGAAGACGAACATTGACGCCCTCCACAAACAGGGTAAGTCACAGAGGGTCATTACTGAAAGGTGTGGCTGTTTACAGAGTGCTGTATCAAAGCATATTAAATGCAAAGTTGACTGGAAGGAATAATTTGGGTAGGAAAAGGTGCACAAGCAACAGGGATGACCGCAAGCTTGAGAATACAGTCAAGCAAAGCCGATTCAAACGCTTGTGAGAGCTTCACAAGGAGAGAACTGAAGCTAGAGTCAGTGCATCAAGAGTCACCACGCTCAGACGTCTTCAGGAAAAGGGCTACCAAGCCACTTCTGAACCAGAGACAACGTCAGAAGCATCTTAACTGGGCTGTGGAGAAAAAGAACTGGACTGTTGCTCAGTGGTCCAAAGTCCTCTTTTCAGATGAAAGTAAATTTTACATTTCATTTGGAAATCAAGGTCCCAGAGTCTGAAGGAAGAGTGGAGAGGCACAGAATCCATGTTGCTTGAAGTCCAGTGTGAAGTTTCCACAGTCTGTGATGATTTGGGCTGCCATGTCATCTGCTGGTGTTGGTCCACTGTGTTTTCTGATGTCCACAGTCAACACAGCCATCTACCAGGAAATTTTAGAGCACTTCATGCTTCCTTCTGTTGACAAGCTTTATGGAGATGCTGATTTCATTTTCCAGCAGGACTTGGCACCTGCCCATACTGCCAAAGGTACCAAAAGCTGGTTCAATGACCATAGTGTTACTGTGCTTGATTGGCCAGCAAACTCCTGACCTGAACCCCATAGAGAATCTATGGGGTATTGTCAAGAAGGAAGATGAGAGACACCAGACCCAACAATGCAGATGAGCTGAAGGCCACTATCAGAGCAACCTGGGCTCTCATAACACCTGAGCAGTGCCACAGACTGATCGACTCCATGCCACGCCGCATTGCTGCAGTAATTCAGGCAAAGGAGCCCCAACTAAGTATTGAGTGCTGTACATGCTCATACTTTTCATTTTCATACTTTTCAGTTGGCCAAGATTTCTAAAATCCTTTCTTTGTATTGGTCTTAAGTAATATTCTAATATTTTGAGATACTGATTTTGACTTTCATGAGCTGTAAGCTCTAATCATCAAAATTAAAAGAAATAAACATTTGAAATATATCAGTCTGTGTGTAATGAATGAATATAATATACAAGTTTCACTTTTTGAATGGAATTAGTGAAATAAATCAACTTTTTGATGATATTCTAATTATATGACCAGCACCTGTATATGTAGACTATGTAAATAAAGCGAATGTGTCTTTTTAGAAGACTTGGATTAAACCACTCAAACCTTGAAATAATGTTTGCCTTGAAAAAATGGATGGACAAAACAATTTGAAATATTAAAATATCTATATGGCTGTATACAGTATGTGGTATCTTTGCCAATGGTATTGAAAATGATTGAAGTCGTCATGAAATACAAAATGACCCTACTTACTTTTTTAGTGCACATTACTAGTCTTGTGGTGAATAATTAAACTGCAAGTCAATACACCGGGGAAAAAATTTGTCTGCCATCATCATATTTAATCAAAAACTGAAAATTTGCTTCCACTCTGGAATGGCGTCTCGCTCTGATGACATCAGTTTGACGGCTTGGGGAGAATCCTCTTGTTAAGTATGACGTAAGGACTGGTGTTTCCGGGTCCATGTCCCTACTCATTTCACTTGAGAATACTATCTCAACAGCCATTTATGAGCACTATTTAATTAATATTACATATCTAAGCTAAGCTTTTAAAAATTTGCTGTGCACACTACAGTCTCTGTGCTCACAGTGTCTCAGACACTAATATTTTGAATCACTGAATCACTGTCTGGACATCTGGGTTTTCAGTATGGAGATAAAGGTTAGGGTTATAATTTTTCAGTATTACATGACATCGTGGGTGTATATCAGCACAGTTTGTTGTTTTCTTGGGGCATCTGGCAGAGCGTTAGGACTAGGTTAGAAAGATATGAATTAATATTTTTTGGTAATTCATTAAATATCGCCGCTAAAAAGTAACTAGTAACTAGTACTCTGAGTAGTTTTTGGGATGAGTAATTTGTACTTTTACTTAAGTACTGTTTTGGCACCAGTACTTTTACTTGTAATTGAGTATTATTTCAGCAATGTAACAGTACTTGTACTTAAGTACAAATTTTCAGTACTCTTTCCACCAATGCTATTTTTTAAAGAATAGTGTGTGAAACAGTATACAATAAGCAACAAATGTTTCAGAGTAGTATGCTTAATTGTCACATGACAAACACAAAAATTAATTCAGCACAGCTGTCAAGGTTGTTACCTTACAAACAAATGTGCTAACTATTCTTTTTACAAAGGCTTGTTAAGAAGGTTTCATTCTAGTAAACAATATTGCCCAACTGAACTCATAATTGAAGAACTTTACATAGGCTATTGGACAGAACTGAATCAACACTGAGCTGTCTTTAACTGAACAATGATATTTTTGGCAGTTACACTAATTGGAAAAAGTGATATATAGTTACACTAAGTGCAACTAATGATAAACTCAGTTTACACTAAAATAGCAGCATTTTCTTTAGCAACAGGTGTGTAAATAGTAGTTAGGTGGCAGATATTTATACTTCAGTACTGTAGTACATTATAAAACAGTATGCAACAACATATTGAGTGTAAATTATCATAAATTTTATTTCATGAATGCCACTTTATTGGGACAAAAACCTACCTACTGCTAAGCACACTGTATTATTAATGAGGCGTTTAATCTCCACTTTTCAAATATTTACTTTTTTTTTTTTTTTTTGGAAAATAAATTCCTTTCTGATCTGGTATGTGATGGGCAAAGGAGTTGGAAGAGTTTGACAAAAGGCAGAATCGATCTATTCACTATTATATACTATTCACAGTATTCACACAGCATACTGCGATATAGTAGGAGTTGTTTGATAGTATGCCATTCGGAACACAGCTTCTGTACTGTTTTTAGTGTACTTGAGTTATATTTAGCAGATTCCTGCAAATATAGTAGGTCATCCGGGTATTTCATGCATACAGAAAATTTGCATGCTGCAGAAATAGTAAGAGTAGTATGATAGTATGGCATTTCGAACACGGCCATGTAGACTCATATATCAGTGTGCAACGATCTGATTGACTTGAAATTATAGGAGGTATATTGTAACAAACATATCAATAGGTTAAGACATCAAGTAGGATAATACATTATTTTTACTTTTTATAATCTGAGTTCAAAAATGGAAGTGTGCTTAATGGGTACACTGAAAAAACAAACTTTGAGGTATAGTAAAATATACTAGATTTACTGTCATATTTTTTACATTGTAATATTACAATTCATTGAGAACTAGAATTTCTAAGTAAAATTTTAAATAAATACACAATTCATGTATAAAATTAACTGTGTGGGAATAGTAAATTGTATTATACATTTTCTGGTATTATTTAACTGTTTTAAAGTCATTGCACATAAACCTAAAAATACTGAGTAAATTTTAATCTAAAATATTAGCACGTTCACATCCACGTGACTGAATCACATGCCCGCGTTTTGGATCAGAGACCAAGTATAGAGGTGTGTTCGACTTCATGCGGCGCTGCACAGACCTATCGGCGAGAGCAGCCGCTTGCAGTCGGGGGCGGAATTGAATGCGGAGACGTCAAGTCGGACACTTTCTGATCCCGGTAGTGATGCTCTCGCGGTGTTTGCATACTCTTATCACAGATGAAGTGAATAACATGCTAAATTTGTCAAATGCACGGATGTTTTAGAAATGTTTTCATGAGCAACAGAAACACTTTTTATATACTGCTTAATACAGGGCCATCTGTTCAAGAATAAAGTTCAACATAAACATGTACTATTTAAATACCAATAAGCCTTTATCAGTGTTTTTTATTATTAAATGTGACTCATTATAACATTGTGACTATACAGTAAAAAAAAGCTTTTACTGTTCTAAAAACAGATTTGTGGGCAGTATTTTTTTTTTATTATTATGCAAAAATTATACAAAGGTTTGTACAAGCATATACAACTCACAACAAGTACAAAAACAAATAAACATTCATAAGAATATGTAAAGTGAATTCATGCCAGGGGTAAAATTACAACAATTTAAAGTAACAAAAAGCTTCATAGGTCTTTCTTGCTTTTTTGTTCTTAATTTTATCTAATGTAGTAGTACCATTTGTTTAATCTCTTTTTATAAAATGTTCCAAGTTTGTCTTAGCTTCCATTTTTTCACACGATTGTGATATTTTCGTAGTAAAATAATATTTGTGAGCTGTATTGGAATTGAAGATGTTAGAAACACACGTCATTGTTGTCATGTGGTGAATTTGGCCAATCGTGAAACAGCTGTGTCGTCATCAGCGCTCCTGCAGTCGCTCTGGAGAAACTGCTCCAGCTGAGTCAGCCGGCTGCTCTCCAAACGCTCTCGCGGTACTTTGATGCCACACGTGACAGTGACGTGGCGTCGGCGCCGGTTCAAGTCGGACACATTTTCTAACCGGCATGCACTTCTTCAAGTCAGCCGCCGGTCGGTTTTCATGGCGCCGCATGAAGTCGAACACACCTTAGGTCTCTGCAGCAAAGTAATGGGAGTTACCAAATCGGGGCGTTTTTCGACCATGTTACCTGATTGGCTGACGTCATAGTGACGGTAGGTTTAGGGGTGGGGTTAGGTCAAGGGGATCATTTTGATTGCATGATTTAGAAACACCCAGCAGTTTGAAAACGCCCAGCAATTCAGAAACACCTAATTTTGCTCTGCAGAGACCTCAATCTTTCAGAGACAGACGGTTGCGACTGCCACACGTGCGGTTGGGATTATCACACGTGGATGCAAAGTTATTGGCTTTTTTCTGTAGTAATTTATGACAATGTATAGGTCCATGAGAATTTTAAAAGTCCGATTGACTTTGTTGTGTAACTCTAGTAATGTTAACTCGAGGTTACATTAGGCCTGCATTTTCCACTGCAGTCCATGAATCACTAGTCTCATACAGAAGTCAATTTAAAACCAAAGAAATTTGTGTTAGTCAGTGAATTATGTTAAAACACGCTGATTCGAAATTTGCATTAGGAAAAGTTCAGACATAATTTGCCACCCCCCTCATTTAAGTGCGATCAGGTTACACTTACCATGACTTTCAAAACATTACATTAAATAAATAGTGCTGAGTGACACGGGAAAAAAAAAAAATGTGTGAAAACGAATCAATAAACTATACATTTCGTGTCTATAGCACGATTTGCCTTGAGATTATTGGAGTAACCAAAATTGCCCTAAACGCATAATGTTACAAGGAGCTTTCTGGATGAAAAGCACAATAAAGTTTATACCTTATACAGTTTACATTAATCTTTGTGGATTACACAAGCGTTTTTTCTCAGATATATTACAAAACTGAGAATAAAAAAAGACAAAAGATTTGGTTAAACAATGTTAAAACATATTATCATTACAAATAGTAATAGTGTAGAACAAATACTTTTACAGCATCATTTTAATCATAATAAGCCATCTAAGATTTAGAATCTACATAACTGGAGATTTAACTTTTTTTTGTACTTTATCATAAACTATTGAAATAGGTTGATAAATTTGTTCAGTCCAGAAAGTGTCTGAAAAGCTCTGACGTGTTTAAATGAACTTATTTCATTGATACCTAGACATTATGATTGTTAACAAGCATCACATCAGAATACAACTCCTGCTTGTATTTCAGCTTCTGTTTATTAATTAGTTCTCATGTAATTTTCTACCTTAAATGTAATGTATTTTTATTAATTCTGTTGTTTTAATATAACTAATTGTGTTTGTTCATTTACAGGTTGACTGCATTTAGGAAATCTCCCAAGAAGAGGAACTGTTTGAAGATTTCCAGGTAAAGCGTTTTTTATTCAATGTCATAAATGTTAAAATTGTATTACCGTAACGTACACCAGGGGTGGGGAACCAATGCTCCTGGAGGGCCTGCTCATTCTCCAGCTCCCCCAGAGTTAAAAAGTTGAGTTTTACCATTGCTGAATCCATTCAGTTGATCTCCGGGTCTGTCGATAGCACTTTTAGCATAGCTTAGCATAGATCATTGAATCCAATTAGACCAGTAGTAATAGATTCAAAAACAGTAAAACTCGACTTTTTAACTCTGGGGGAGTTGGAGAATGAGCCTATTTCCAAAAAAAAATTGGAGTGTTCCTTTAATCAAATACACCTGATCCAGGAAATCAAGGTCTACTAGAAACTTCAAAGCATGTTTGTTGGAGCTGGTTGGGGCTAAACTCTGCAGGACACTGACTCCAGGACCAGGGTTCCCACCCCTTACGTACAGGTTAACCTTAAAGCAGGGGTGTCCAAATTCTGTTCTGGAGGGCCACTGTCATGCAGAGTTTAGCTCCAACTGTCCTCAACGCACCTGCCTAAAAGTTTCTAGTCCTTCTAGTAGAATATTAATGAGCAGAATCAGGTGTGTTTGATTTGGGTTGGAGACAGACTCTTCAGAAGTGTTGCCCTTTAGGACCAAAAGAGCCACAGTCAAGTAGTAAATTTATGGCTAAGGGTAACATTATTTGGCTCTTATGTTTGACTAATCCTGGCTTGCTGTAAAATAGGCTTGACTCAGTTTAGCGTAATCTATACTGTATTACTTCAGTTTAGCTTTTTCAGTAAAATCCAAGTTATTTAGTTTGTCTATATTTTGCAGGAGGACAACCGCAGTGACACAACACAAAACACCCTCAAGATTCTGGTTGTACATGGAGCTGATGGAAAGGATCCAGTGGATGTATCCATTATTCTAGAAGGCAAGGAGATCTTGCCGGGATGCCACAATACTGCTAAAGCTTGTGCCCTGCTTATGGGACTCATTCATGCCCTTAACCTCGCATACCCCAGAGCACTGCGTTACATTTTCGAGGTGTTTCAGAAACTTTTTCTAGAATTGGATGTGATTAAGCTGTCTCCAAAAGTACAAGCTTTAAAGTCGAAGTTGTTTTATTAAATGCTTTTGCCATTGCAAGTACTGCACATTTTTGGATGCCAGTACTCCCCAACTAAGTTTGAAATCTTCCAGGTTCTATTGGACTATTTGCACAGACATAATGTTTTTCAGATCACTTGTGTACATAATTAGCAGTTTTGCTTTTGAATTTAGTTTCAACATTGTGAACAGTGGTGGGAAGACACTTGCCTGTTAGAACTGTTTTCAGCTTTGTGCCAACTAAGGCATCTGGTCTTTTTTTCTTTATTGTCATGTTTAGAGCACTAGTCTAGAGTGCCATGTTAATTGTTGAAACTGCATTGTTTTAGACTATTTTAAATTTAACTGAATTCGTAAAAGCACTACTCAATATCTGTTGGATGCAGAAGCTGTCTCTTTTAAGAAATTAGTTTTGACATTAATTTAGCAACATTGCTTTATATAGAAATGTTGACACATTTAACTGTTAATCTAAATATTTTTATGCATTTTATGTATTAATGCTTTATATTTTATGCATTTAATGTTGTAATGTTTAGAGCACAAGTCCAGAGTGCTATGTTGAAACTGCACTATTTGAGAGGATTGCTACTTTTATTGAAATAGTAAAAATTTTGTATCCATGCATTATATCCATGATGTTTAAACCTCATCCCATGTTTTTGTATTCCTCTTGGGGTTAAAACACTTTCAGGTCTTGACAAATTTTGTTGTTTTCAGGACTCCAATCCCTAGCGAAACGTAGGTTTTGCTTTATGCAACTTTAAAAACAATACATTTGTGTGACTGAGTCATTGTTTAATGTTGGAACAAAATAAACGTTGATTGTATCTACGCTGTGTGGTTTATTAAAATGCAGACAAAATTATTATATTTTTAGTAATATTTAATTACATATATTTAATAAATTAATTGAAATATTAAATTAAACCTACCTTATAACAGTAAATAAAATTTACTTAATATTTTAAGGACAGCTGTGTGTTAGTATTTAAAAAATATATAGACTTTATCTAAATGCTTAGAATAAATATAAATCCTACCTTAAATAGAATTTAGTAATATTTACTTAATATTTTAACAAATGTTAAGTCAATTAATACATAGATTTTACCTGACTCTGGAAAGTGTGTTTTACTTAAAATTAAAGCAGTACATTTTACTTAAAAAGTGTTAGAGCAAATTGTTACGAGGATTTTATTAAGTAAATTATGTTTTGATAAGCAAATTATGTTTGCTGCGTAAATCAGACGGACTGAGATGCAGCGATAACTACATGGACGGACCTATTAAAAATACAAATTCATTCTCTGCCAGCAGGAGGCGCTTTAAAGCGGGAGAACTAGAGGTTTCCCCGGAAACGGCTGTTGGGCTGTACAGTACGTTACACAAAGCAGCGCTGAGCTTACAAACGCTGCTTTATCAGGCATATAATTTGCTAGAGGAAATTAAAATGACATCAAACATTTTCTAAAGACAGTGTTCCTTCAGAAATACAGTGATATAAAAACACCTGCGCCTCGTTTGGATTTTTAAACGTGCATTACGTGCTCATGTTTATTCAAGGAAGCCATTTGGAAAATCCCGTTTTGATATCGTGGGGGGTCGCCACAAATAAATAAATGTATGTGAAACACATCCCACAGCACAACCACCTGAGCCCAACTTCATTACTCATCACTTTAACTTTAACTGTGTTTGCAGCCAGCGCCACTAACAGGACCGATAAACAAACACAGACCGGAAGCTAACTTCGGCCCAGGCGCGTGCGCCCGATGAAACCGGAAGAGACGTGAACGCGCAAGAAGTGGAACGTGTACTCCACTCAAAATCACGATGCTTGTACGCTCACAGCTTTTTGTGGCGGCTATAAATACTATAAATATTATTTATAATATTACACACGTCCGCTACCAAATAAGTTTGCGATTTGCCGCTTTCCATGTGTTTCACTGTCAGTGATCTGCTTTTCATGTGGCGTGTGAAACTGCCTTTATGTGTAATTGGTACTGCCGGCACAAACTGATAATTGATAAATCAATCAAATTAAGCAATTGCAGTCAAACCTGATTGTTGATGTCTCTGTGAGTGTCTCATGTGTCCAACTCCAGATGTCCTGAAAGTCCTCTGCAGACCCTTTCGCAGTCACGAAAAACTGAATTCCAGGAAGTCACATGACGTTGCAGAAAGTGAAAGTGTTTTATGCCACATCCTGTTCAACACGATTTATTTAGCCAATCAAATATCTTTCACACAAAGATGTGCAGATTATTTCACCATGTCTGCACATCTATGGCCGACCAAATCTGCAAAATACTTAGAATTAAAACAGAGTTGACTGTTTATATATATATATAGGTCATTCTACAGAAACGTCCACTTTTGGTATGGCAAAATTAATGTCTTAAAATTATTATTATTTATTTTATTTTTTTTACATTTAAATTTAGACCACATTATTAGATTACCTTTTGACTTGATGAATGCATATAAATAACAGCTTAATTATTATTATTTTTAGCTTTTTTGTGCAATTATTTCAAGACCACATGTATCATTTTTTGTCACTGGTGTTACCTTCTTTAGCAATATTAAAAGTTTTTATGAAATATTATTTCTAAAAAAAAATATTCAGCACATGTAGTCAGAGTTACAGAAAAATAATGAAAATGCAAGAAATAAGGAGATTGTTTTATTTATTTAATGTGACAGACAAAAACAGTACAGTAACACAGCACAGTAACACCAGTGACATGCATTAGGCCTGATATACTGATCGTCACTGGTCTATCAGGAGACATGGTGTTAGCTTTCACTGTTATGCTGATGATACTCAGCTCTATATTTCTTCGCGGCCCGGTAAAACACACCAAATTGAGAAACTAACGGAATGCATAGTCGATATAAAAAACTGGATGACGAGTAATTTTTTCCTGCTAAATTCTGAAAAAACAGAGGTGTTAATTATCGGACCTAAAAACCCCACATGTAATAACCTAGAACATTATCTAACACTTGACGGCTGCTCTGTCAATTCTTCTTCATCAGTCAGGAACCTAGGTGTGCTGTTCGATAGCAATCTGTCATTTGAAAGCCATGTTTCTAGCATCTGTAAAACTGCATTTTTTCTTCTCAAAAGCATATTTAAATTGCGACCTATGCTCTCAACCTCAAATGCAGAAATGTTAATTCATGCGTTTATGACCTCAAGGTTAGACTACTGTAATGCTTTATTAGGTGGTTGTTCTGCATGCTTGATCAACAAACTACAGTTGGTCCAAAATGCAGCAGCTAGAGTCCTTACTAGAACCAGGAAATATGAGCATATTAGCCCGGTTCTGTCGACACTGCACTGGCTCCCTATCAAGCATCGGATAGATTTTAAAATCTTGTTAATTACTTATAAAGCCCTGAATGGTTTAGCTCCTCAGTACTTGAGCGAGCTCTTATCACATTATAGTCCTCCACGTCCGCTGCGTTCTCAAAACTCTGGCCGTTTGATAATACCTAGAATATCAAAATCGACTGCGGGCGGCAGATCCTTTTCCTATTTAGCACCCAAACTCTGGAACAGTCTACCTAACACTGTTCGGGAGGCAGACACACTCTGTCAGTTTAAATCTAGATTAAAGACCCATCTCTTTAGCCTGGCTTACACATAACACATTAATACGCTTCTATTATTCAAATCCGTTAAAGGATTGTTAGGCTGCATTAATTAGATCAACCGGAACCGGGAACACTCCCCATAACACACGATGTACTCGTTACATCGTAAGTTGAATGGCATCTACGCTAATATTAGTCTGTTTCTTTCCTAGTCTGTTTCTCAGTCCGTATCCGATCAGATGGTGGATCAGAACCAAGAGATGATGTCTACAGCCCTGATCGTCAGCGGAGACCAGGACACCCAGATGACCCCCAGAGATATATCCCTAGATATATCAACCAAAAATAACAAAATAACTAAAATATAATAAAATACCTAACTACATAATACTGCTATTGTTAGAAATTGCAACAAAATAAAAATAGAAATATAAACTTTTGAACTGCGGGTTTCGTCTCTGTCTCCTCTGGCTTGCTCAGTTGGGGACACTTAATTTCTAGCGATTATCACCGATTTGATTGCACAGATACTATTTAAACTAAACTGAGCTAGACAATGTCATCTCTGAATTCAATAATGAAATGCCTTTAACTGAAAATTGAAAATTGAGTGTTTAATCTTATTATACATTACTGACACTCTATCCTCCAATTTGATACTGTTAAGTGCTTTGACACAATCTGTATTGTAAAAGCGCTATATAAATAAAGGTGACTTGACTTGACTGGTGTTATCCATAAGGAAGGTGACACCAGTGACAATTTTCATGAAAAATGCATTTTACAAAATGTCTGCTGCAAGGTATCAAGCCACATGTTGTCAATCATGGTATACTCACTAAATTAAGTAGTTTAATCCATTTGTATTTTTTTTTTTTTTTTTTACATTTCCCTAACAATAAGTAGGTCACACCAGTGACATCAACTAAAAGCTTCATATGAAATCACGAGATAAATGAGAAAATGTATCATAACTGAAAAGAAACAGTGGACTAAACATGGGCCTTTTTTCATAGATGTTTAGAAAATAGGAAGGAGGAAGTCTAGTGATGTCATCAGCGTGATTTTTTATTCCAAAATAAAAGACTTTTGTTAAGCGGTAACACCAGTGACACAACTCCAGGGGACCACTGTTTTCATTATATATTTTATAAAACTTTTTTGGCATTTTGTTTTATTATGCCATTTATATCATATATTTGATAGTTATGAATAGACTTTTGTATTTTAAATGGTAGAAAATCCTGTTTTTGACCTCAAAATAAAGCACTTTCCTGCTGTACATGGCTGTGGGGACGAGCAGTTTTGTGGTGCTTGGAATTCTATATAATTAATAAAAAAAATAATGCCACATTGATGGCTCAGGAAGGTGTAATTGTTCAAATAACATATTGTTTCATTTTAAAATATAAAAACATTGTAACCCTAATGTGTATTTCAATTGTAACATTTCTTTAAAGTCTAGGGACAGAAAAGTGGACGTTTCTGTAGAATTGTCACATGTTGACCCAGTTTCCTTAGTTCTCCTCATTAGTTAATTAGCTCCTCACCTGTTTCTGTTTCCCCTTCATTATGTTTTGTATTTAAAGCCTGTGTTCATCCTTGTTTCTTTGCCTGCTATTATTTGCTCATTGTGTTTTACTACTCCTTGCTCCTGGATTATCTCTGTTTTGAATTTTATTAAAAAGACTTTTGGTTTTCTCTCGTTCATCGTGCGCTTTATTAGTAGCAACACCGTAACAAGAATGACCCATATATATATATATATATATATATATATATATATATATAGATAGATATTTAGTTTCCTCCTCTCTCATGAAATGGGTAAACTCTGGTCCACACTCCAATACAGTAGGTGGCGATAATGCACCTTAATGTTCTCACATTTTGTTTTGTCCTTAATTTGATGACAAATATTTTATATATCTACAAATATAATAAGTTATGCCATCTTTTAAAATGTTTGATGAATTCAGTATATTTCTCAAATTATAGGCTATCCAAATGGTATCTTAAAGATAATACATGTAGTGCAATAATATGAAAAGTTATCTGGAGACTAGCTGACCACGTCGCTACAATGTTCTTCATGGGACTAACTAGCGACGTCTTTTGAGGACGTGCCCACGATGTTTCTGGAACTTTAGCCAAGATTCTAAAAAATTGAACTTTACAACAGCGTCCTCACAACGTCGCCATAAAGTAATGTCACGCTGACCGTCCTCACAACATACTGTGTTTGCTGGGATTAGAACTGGTACACCGCTGTCGCTTGCCAACTAATTTTCAGAGAAAGTTGCTAAATGTCGATTTGTTGCTAAAAGTTTCTAAATGATGTTGTTGTTGTATTATTATTTTTAATGAAATGATGACCGATGCTGCGTCCCTACTTATACTGTGAACCTTAAAGTATGTACTCTCTTAAGTTAAGTCGTGATGTATTGTCAAGTATGGTGACCCATACTCGAAATGGTGCTCTGCATTTAACCCATCCAAGTGCACACACAGCAGTGAGTAGTGAACAAGTGCACACACAGCAGTGAGTAGTGAACAAGTGCACACACACAGCAGTGGGCAGCCTTGCTCCAGTGCCCGGGGAGCAATTAGGGGTTCGGTGCCTTGCTCAAGGGCACCTAAGTCATGGTATCAAAGGTGGAGAGAGTGTTCATTCACAATCCCCACCTTCAATTCCTGCCGGCGCGAGAATCAAACCAGCAACCTTCAGGTTACAAGCCCGACTCCCTAACCATTAGGCCACGACTACCCCTCTTTTCTACTTCTACTTTTGGTGAAGAAAAAGTACAGATCTTCCAGTTGCAGGTCTTTCATGCGGAGAACATATTTTCTGCATAATGATGCATTTAAAAGTTAACGACCAAATGGATGTTTATAAAAGTTCACATTGCTGTTGCAGATGAAATATAACACGGATAACAATAAATAAAAAAATTTTGCCAGGTTAAATGTTGATTATTAGTAACTCAAAACCCTTTTTGTAAAACTCTCTATCTAACGGTCAATCGCGCGCATCTGACACATTTGTAGTTTTTCTTACACATTTTATTCGTGTTTGTAGTTCTGGACCGAATCCTTCGCCAAAGCGCAATGGATTGTGGGCAATTTTAGCCATTAGAGTGTGCACGGATCCACACTTCATAAATCGACCTGAAATAGTAGACCATACAGTATGGAGTGAAAACAGTATCAAAACCTCCTACAAATGCACGCGAGAGATCCACACACGCGCACACGAATCCACAAATGCACATGCGAGAGATCCATACACACACACGTGCGCGCACATGAATCCACACACCTGGTCACTTTCTGCTTTCAGCTGCTGCCACCGGATAGCCCTTTGTTCTTCAGGGGCGAAAAGAGGAGCCAAGTGTGTAAGCCTCCTCAGCTGGTACATAGCCTCTCCACTGCCAAGATCTCGTACACGCCTCCCCGTGGCACACATGGTAACTGGTCCCTTGCGGTTCCAGGCTAAGTTGTACGGGACCTCGGAGCAGCAGTAGGCCCCAGAGACGTGGCATGCAGGCCCATCGGGTGGAAACGCCCTGATGCCCGTCAACCACTGTCCCAGCTATGGGTAAATAGTGAAGACCCCAACGGCGGCGCAGGCGGAAGATGGTGGTGTGTTAACCATCACAACGGCTGGGAAGGCGGAAGAAGGCAACCCCACAGCCACGTGGGTCAACTCGGGAGGGTACAGTGGCTAGGGGAGCAAACCCTGAAGACAAACCTGCTCCTGGGGGCAGGCATAGGCGGAGTCCAACTGACCGGACCACCGGCTGACCCCTGCAACTTCCTGCAAGACGAAGGTCGTCATGGGTTCTCTCATGCCACTAGAGGTCCATCTGGTAGGAGTGAAGATGGTGGGAGTGAGGACTGCGCACACCCACACTCCCACCCTAATCTTTACCTATGCGCAAGCTTCTTGCCCCCCCCCAAAAAAAAAGTCCTGTGGCGATGTGGAATGGTGGTGGGCACAGGCCAAGGATGTGGCTGGGAGTGTCTAGCCAAACCATGCACACAGGCGGCAATGGAGTGATGGTCGTTAGGACTGCGGGATGGAGCAGCGCGTCTTTTCGGCAGCTTCCACTGCGACTGAGCAGCCCCACACTGCTCACCCCTGTGATGGGGAAGGACCTGGAAAAGGTGGTCCAAAAATTGTCTGCTCCCCATACTCCGGACGGTAAGCCGCAACCGTCGGAGCATCCCCCCCTCGCGGTCGAAAAATTAAAGTAAAAAATAAGCTAAGCATTGCTTCATGGAACGTTCGCACACTGTTGGACCGGGCCGAAACCCCTGACAGGCCCCACTGCAGGACAGCACTGGTGGCCCTGGAGCTTGCAAGATATAACATCGACATAGCAGCTCTCAGTGAGACCAGACTACATGGGAGGACTCCTTGACAGAGGCTGGTGCTGGGTACACCTTCTTCTGGAAGGGGGTCCCCGAAGGCACTCGTCGTAACCATGGAGTTGGCTTTGCTGTGAAGTCTAAACTGCTGCAATGCATTCCGGAATCCCCTATCGGCATCAATGAAAGACTGATGTTATGGCGCATTCCTTTGGCAAAGAAACGCTTCGCCACTCTCATCAGTGCATACGCTCCAACTCTTGATGCCGAGCACAACATCAAAGACGATTTCTATAGAGCTCTTGATGCCATCCTACAGAAAACCCCGGTTACGGACAGGCTCATACTCATGGGAGATTTTGATGCTAGAGTGGATACGGAGCACCTGGTATGGAGTAAAGTCATCGGCCAGCATGGTGTGGGGAAAATGAACCATAACGGGCTCAGACTCCTCTCCCTCTGTGCAGAGCACCAGCTGGTCATTACTAACACCATCTTCCAGATGAAGAACAGGTTCAAGACCACCTGGCAGCACCCACGCTCAAAACATTGGCATCTCCTTGACTACGTGATTGTCCGTCAAAAGGATAGACAGGATGTTCTCATCACCCGTGTTATGAGAGGAGCTGAGTGCTGGACTGACCACCTCATGGTCAGATCCAATCTACTCATGAGCATTCAACCCCGTAGCCCGAGGACTGCCTCACACAAGAAACTTAACTGCACAGTGCTGAACAGCCATACCACCAAAGACAACCTTTGACGGCACCTTGCTGAAAACCTTAACAAGATCCCGGAAGAATCAGCCGACTGGCCAGCTTTACGCCAGGCTATTTATAACGCAGCCTTAGAGGCGCTCGGCCAGTTAAGGAAACATCACCAGGACTGGTTCGACTGTAACTCAGCCGAGATACAGTCACTCCTAAAAGCCAAGCATGAAGCCCACAAAGCTCTCCTGTCCTGCCCTGGATCTCCCACCCTTATAACCTCCTTCACTGCTGCAAGAGCAGAAACCCAGCGAGCCCTCCGGACTATGGAGAACACCTGGTGGGTGCAAAAGGCGCAAGAAATCCAGAACCTGGCAGACTGCAATAACACTCAAGGATTTCATGATGCCTTAAAAGCATTGTACGGCCCCAGGAAACGGGCGATCGCCCCAGTCCGATCAGCTGACGGGTCCACGCTCTTCAAGGACCGCCACAAGATTCTTGCCCGTTGGGCAAATCACTTTGAGAGTCTCCTCAACCACACCAACCCTGCTGACCCACATATCCTGGATAATCTGCCAGACCTGCCACCAACCATGCACCTGGACATCCCACCACTTTACTCTGAACTCCGGCAAGCCATTGCAGGGCTGAAGAACAACAAATGCACTGGACCCGACGGAATCCCTGCAGAGGTTTTCAAACATGGAGGATACATCCTCACGCGCCGTCTGCACCTCCTGATCCAAAACATCTGGGAACATGGGACCCTCCCACAGGCCTGGAAGGATGCTAATATCGGGGTCATTTACAAGCAGAAAGGAGACAGAGCAGTCTGCGGTAACAGCCGCGGGATATCTCTCCTCTCCATCGCAGGGAAAGTCCTGGCCAAGATCATGCTCAGCAGATTGGTCGAGCACATCTCGGAAGCTGTTCTTCCGGAAACTCAGTGTGGCTTCCGGAAGTCCAGATCCATGACAGACATGGTTTTTGTTTTGAGGCAGCTTCTGGAGAAGAGCCGAGAACAGCACAAAGACATTTACGTAGCCTTCATCGACCTCAGCAAAGCTTTTGATACCATCAACCGTGAGATGCTCTGGAAAAATCTCTCCAAACTTGGGGTACCACCCAAGTTTCTCAGCATCCTACAGCAGCTGCATGATGGGATGCAAGCCAGAGTACTTATGGGAGAACTCCAGTCTGAGTCTTTCGAAGTAAACGTTGGGGTGAAGCAAGGCTGTGTCTTGGCTCCGGTGCTCTTTAACTTCTTCCTCTCTGCCGTCACCTGTCTCTTCCATCGTGTCATAGCGCATGAAGACGGGGTCCATGTGGAATATCGACTTGACGGTAGCCTCTTCAACATCCGTCGACTCCAGGCCCGCACAAAAACAAAGACCCGCCAAATCTGTGAGCTTCAGTATGCTGATGACTGTGCTGTTTTGGCCCACAGCCCAGACTCTATGCAGCACGCCCTTAACACAATATCCAGTCTTTACCAATCTTTTGGTCTACAGGTTAACAATCAAAAAACCGAGGTCATGTTCCATCTCTCCACCCCGGCCCCCATACCCCCCAGTTTTCACATAAATGGTGTTCCACTTAAAACAGTGGACCACTTCACCTATCTCGGCTCCACCTTGTCCTCATGCTGCTCCCTTGACACAGAAATACACACCCGAATAAATAAAGCTACATCTTCTTTTGGACGCCTACGCAGCAGGGTTTTTGAAAACCGTAACCTGAAGATCAGTACCAAGGTCGCTGTTTACAACGCGGTATGTCTCTCCACTCTACTTTATGGGGCAGAGTCATGGACCCCATACTGCCAGCACATTACCAACCTAGAGGCCTTTCATATCCGCTGCCTATAGAAGATCCTCAATTTGTCTTGGGAAGATCGAATCCCCCACACAGTCATCCTCAACAACACTGAATCAATCTGCATGGAAGCAGCAGTGGCCAAAAAACATCTGCGCTGGCTAGGGCACACCATACGCATGCCTGAACACCGCCTGCCCCGCCAAGTCCTCTACAGTCAACTAATGGGTGCAACGCGCTCCGCTGGAGGGCAAAAGCGTCATTTTAAGGACTACACCAGGGACCTCCTAAAGCGAGCGAACATTCCCCTCACGCAGCTTGAATCTCTGGCACTCGACAGGTCAGCCTGGCAGGTCACCTGTGCCACTGCAGTCTCCCAAATACACCAAACCAACCAAGACCGACGATCCAAGAGACGCATCAAGAGACACCAGAGGGCGGCTGGTACCCCCCTGGTATCTGGTTTCCCTTGCTCCATCTGCGGAAGATTGTGCGGCTCAAGGATCAGACTCAACGCCCACGAAAAGTGGCACCAGCGGCAACATCGCTGAACCCACCCCCATCCCTGGAGCAAGAGTCATCATCGAACACGATGGACAGCTAAGAAAGAGTGTATGGATCTCTCGTGTGCATTTGTAGGAGGTTTTGATACTGTTTTCACTCCATACAATCACTAGCACGCATTCAACGCGCCACATGTCACAAAGGGGCGGTACCAAGGATGATGCATCCCAAGCAGCTAAACACTTCCCTCTTTTAAATTCACAACACAGGCATTAATAGGCTCATGACACTTACACAACTAACCAATCATAATGAAGTACAAACACTGATTGGTTCACCTGTTTGGGTAACGCCAACCAATCATGTCAGGGCTATGCCTCACTCTGCTACATATATATATATATTGTTCCTGAAATCCACCCTTCTGCTGGGATCAGTGTAATCCTGATTTTTTTTTTTTTTTTGGATCAAATGTATCTTACTAA